>NW_022631016.1:22328161-22461861 GCF_010015895.1 Lontra canadensis | reverse complement strand
ATCTCTAGAACATATTCATCTTGTGCTAATGAATGATTCAGAGCTACGAGTGCAACAACTCATGATTTCTGTGGCTTTTCCCACATCTACCCCTTTGCCCACTTGTGCTTTCTCTCTTAAATAGATAAATAAAATCTTTAAAAAATAAATAAATAAATTGGAAATAGACTTTAAAATTATAAAAATGATGCATGTTTATAAGAAAAAAAATCAGATAATATGGATAAGTATAAATAAAATGGTAAAAATACCTACCATTTCCACTACCAAAAGAAAACTATTTGGTATCTAAACGTACACATTTTTTTCCTTTGCTTTACTCATTATTTAATGTATACCAGCATATAGTGACACAGGTTTGTTATGCAGAAATTAATGGAATACATGTACAATATATTTTTTTAAGATTTTTATTTATTTATTTGACAGACAGAGATCACAAGTAGGTAGAGAGGCAGGCAGAAAGAGAAGAAGGGAAGCAGGCTGCCTGCTGAGCAGAGAGCCCGATGCAGGGCTTGATCCCAGGACCCTGGGATTATGACCTTGCCCAAGGCAGAGGCTTTAACCCACTGAGCCACCCAGTCTCCCCTACAATAAAATTTTATAGAGGGAGTTTTTTTTACATAGCCAGCTCAGAGAGTATTAGCTATATAATTACTTTTTTCACCCATTGTTTCTTTATTAAGCATGTTTAATTTCTATTAACAAATCTTGTAAATGAGAGTCTTTGTCTTTTGGCTCCTATTATTGAAGCGGGTACATATAGTAAAGCATCTTTGGTGTAAATTAGATAACATTAAGCTTGACAGCTTAATAAAAATATAAACAAAATAAAATAACCAAAAAAAAGCTTGACAGCTATAAATAACTTTGCTTTGGAGAAAAAATACTACAGCTTTAAAACTAAAGAAGTGTATATAATTTTCATTGTTTTCTTTCCTGCATTGACTTAATTAAATATACATATATCTTAGTCATTGTATTATTTGTATCTGTCTTGTCATTTCACTATGGTTCAAAAGGCATTATACTTTCATTAATGTGGTAAGAAATAATATTGAAATTTGCAAACTAAATAGGGAGGATATTAAGGAATTTGAAATATATCATGAAGTTCTTCTATACATTTCATTGTTAATCTTTAGTGTTTTACACCTTAAATTTGGAACCATATAATGTACATTCATTTAACGTGTGTGTATTTTTTTTAAAGATTTTATTTATTTGACAGAGAAAGATCACAAGCAGGCAGAGAGGCAGGCAGAGAGAGAGAGAGAGAAAGAGAAGCAGACTCCCTGCTGAGCAAAGAGCCCGATGTGGGACTGGATTCCAGGACCTGAGATCGTGACCCCAGCCGAAGGCAGCAGCTTAACCCACTGAGCCTCCCAGGTGCCCCAAATGTGTGTGTATTTCTGTAGTTCTCACTTTGTTTATTGTGATCATAGAATAGTAAATATAGGTCCAAGTGTGTCAGCTCTATGACTATCTAATGTTGCACTTTATAAACATATCTTATTTTAAATAAATAGTTTACTTCTCAAATACAATGAAACTTTGTTTACCTTTTCAAGAGATGAGACATGCATTTTAGTCGCCTTACGTTTTGAAGACCACTGACATAATTTATTTTATGAATCACGTATTTTGTCGACCTGCCCTTTTTTGCTCTACTTTTGTTTGTTTGTTTTATTGTGGACATTGGAGACACATCTGTTTGCTTTAAACAAAATAAATAAATAAGAATGATCATTTGGTGATTTCACTCAATTTAACAATTCCAACATCAACTTCTCTATCTTTGCGTACTTTGCTTATAGTTTGACTTAACAAATATTGATGGAAAGTTTCACTTCCTGAGAGTAGTGAAAAAATGAGTAAAGAGAAAGATTTTTTTTTGTGAGTAAAGAGAAAGATTTTTCTGTAAGAGCGACACAGGTTTAAATTTTGGGTTTGCCTATTAAGTATTATCATAAATTAAACATAACTTACTCAGTAATTTTTTAAAAGCATCTCATTTATAATAAAACAAAACAAACAAAGGAACAAAAAACTCCACAAAACACCCGCTGATTTCATGTGATTACTAGATAAGTAGGAGGTGGAAAATAAAAATATAAACTAGAATACAGTAACTAATAATATTTCATTTCAAATATTAAACCTTAAGTAAATTAACAAAAAATAGGAGTAAATAAACATTGAGAAGAAATCAAGTTACAAGAATATTTAACTAAATAAAGTGATCAGCCAAAGTAAAATGTCTGGTCACCTTTGCTTAGAAACCATCATGTAGAATTAATGCCTTTCCATGTCTAACATGCATACATAAGCTACAAGTACATTTGGTGTCCAAAGAATTTCTCTTGCTCCAGCTGTGGTTCTGGGTAAGTGTTGTCTTTACTCTCTGTACTGCTGTGTTTACAAATAATATACTGACACATAAAATTGGTTCACCAAAGCCACATCTAAAGTAGGCAGTAGGACAATCCTATGTGAGAGCACTTGGGCTCTCTCATTATGAAAAATGAATTTCTTTCACTGGTTTAGAAAAGTCTGGGTCATTGTCACTCAGACCTCAGAGGCATTAAGCAGGCATAAAAGCTGCCAGAGGAATGTCAAAAGCAAAAGCAGATATTTTAACAGCAGTTGGCTTGCTTCTTCTCTCCATTTATTTAAATGCTGCATTTAAAACAACTTACAATATGAGGACTCATCAGGTCTATGAAAGCCAAGAGAGATTAAGTTGCTGGTCTAAAATAAAGTGTCTCCTTGTGCCTTGAAATCTATTTCTGGTGTCTAAAAGTCATCTAAAAATATTAAAACAGTTAAATTGCAGAGATTAGGGCATTACACCCAAATTCTAAAGGGCTTTGTTCAGGTTTTGGGCTACTAAAAGTTTACACATTAAAGAAATAAGAAACAAAATTTGATGGAAGGAAGCAGACAAGCTCTGCCATTATTTGAATACAAGCTTGAAAAATCCACCAGTATTCTCTATGCTTTGATTTCTGTATATGAAAGATGATATTATGAAACTAGACAACCTGTAATGCCCATTTCAGCACCAATATATATTCCTCTATGATTTATTTGCATTTTCACGAGAGCTATCATTTCTATTATTTTAGATGACTCATTGAAAACACAAACATTTGATTGATGAATTAATGTTTCTCAGTATCCTCCATTCTTACAATTATCAAAGTAAGTTTCTCTGAACTTTCAACAAGATTATACTTTTTATCAAAATATGTTTTTTCTATTTGTGTAGTATAAAATTTTGATACAATGTAGATGTATAAAATAATTTTTATAATGCCAGTATAGAAATCGTGAATGTTACTATTACTTTTTAAAAGATTTTTATTATTTATTTATTTATTTATTTACTTGACATAGAGAGAGAGGAATCACAAGCAGGCAGAGAGGCAGGCAGAGAGAGGAGGAAGCAGGCTCCCTGCCAAGCAGAGAGCCCAATGCAGGGCTCGATCCCAGTACTCTGAGATTGTGATCTGAACCAAAGGCAGAGGATTAACTACTGAGCCACCCAGGCACCCCATGAATGTTATTATTTTTAAAACCATTTTAGTTTCACCTGGGAGGGATGAAGTTGAGCTTTGATGAATGATTTTACTTTTTCTTCATATTTTAAAATTTAAATTCAATTTAATTAACATACCGTGTATTATTAGTTTCAGAGGAAGAATTCAGTGATTCATCAGTAGCATATGACACCCAGTACTCATTCCAAGTGCCCTTCTTAATTCCCTCACCACTACTACATGAATTGTTTTAATGTTCATTATTTATCTAACTCCTACTTGTTTTTTGAAGAGAAAGATATGTGAGATTTACTACCTTTTTGTATGTTACCTACACTGCATCTTCAATGACTCTATTAGCTTTTTAAAAGAATTATTTAAATTCAATTTAGTTAACATATAGTGTATTATTAATTTCAGAGGTAGAATTTAGTGACTCATTAGTTGTATATAACACCGAGTTCTCATTTCATCGTGTCCACTTTAATTCCCATCACTCGATTATCCCATTCCCCGACCCACCACTCCTCCAGCAACTTTCAGTTTGTTTCCTAGAGTTGATTCTTTTTGGTTTGGCTCCCTGTTTTTATCCTATTTTAATTTTCCTTCCCTTCCACTATGGAAAAAGTGTTCAGTATCACTGGCATCAGGGAAATACAAATCAAAACCACAATAACATACCACTGTACACCAGTCAGAATGGCTAAAATTAACAAGTCAGAAAATTACAGATGTTGGTGAGGATGCAGAAAAAGGGGAACCCTCTTACGCTGGTGGGAATGCAAGCTGGTACAGCCACTCTGGAAAACAGTATGGAGGTTCCTCAAAAAGTTGAAAATAGAGCTACCCTGCAATCTGCAATTGCACTACTAGGTATTTATCCAAAGGATACAAACATAGTGATTCAAAGGGGCACCTGCTCCCCAATGTTTATAGCAGCAATGTCCACAGTAGCCAAGATATGGAAAGAACCCAGGTGTTCATCGATAGATAAATGGATAAAAAAATAGTGTGTATACACACACACACACACACACACACAAACACATATACACACATACACAGTAGGATATTACTCAGTCATCAAAAAGAATATAATCTCATCACTTGTACCACATGAATGGGATATTACTCAGTCATCAAAAAGAATATAATCTCATCACTTGTACCACATGAATGGAGATAGAGTGTATTACGCTAACTGAAATAAGTCACTCACAGAAAGACAGATACTATATGATTTCACTCATATGTGGAATTTAAGAATCTACTAACTTTTATATTCTGCTTTTTCTTAAATCCAATTACAATGTGTGCTTCTTCTCTCTCCCCAAATATCAAACATATCTTAAAGCCCATTTTATTATTTTCCTGACACTAAAAATTCCAGATAATGAATATTTGAATATGCATTTAGCCAACTTAGGGTATATATTAGGCACTCTACCAACCATCTTCTGTTGATCATTCATGCCCAATGAGATATAGAATATTTTATTTTGGGCAGGAATATAGATTTTGCTTACTCTACACAATGTCTTTCATTCTCCAGCCGATTAGCTGGGCTGTTTACACGTGGTGGAAGAAGCGGCGAGTGAATATTGAGACAGCAAGCCCCAGTGAGCAAGCTCAAAGTTTCTGCTCCCAGTGGATTTGCTACTGTCACTCGTCAAAACAAGTCACACAGACAAACCTAGGATCAGAGTAGGAGAGGACTGCACAACTGTACAGAAAGACAGGGGTACAAAAAACTGGGGACTGCTACCACAGCAATCTCCCATAATATCTAATTTTGGTGTTTTAATATAAAATAATATGTGTTATAATTTAAATTTACTCTAGAACAAAAATGGAAGTACTTTTTTGGCATTTTTAAAAATATTTTATTTATTTATTTGACAGAGAGAGATAACAAGTAGACAGAGAGGCAGGCAGAGAGACAGAAAGGGGGAAGCAGGCTTCCCGCTGAGCAGAGAGCCCGACATGGGGCTCGATCCCAGGACCCTGAGATCATGACCTGAGCCGAAGGCAGAGGCTTAACCCACTGAGCCACCCAGGCGCCCCCTTTATTGGCATTTTTCTTCTGTATTTTTAGAACTGTTATGTTTGGTCTTAATTTGTGAAATTAATTCTAGAATGCATTTCCCTGGTTTTTAAGCATGATTTAGATTTTACTTGGCATGAAATTCAGCTGAATGCTAATGAACAATAAACAAATTTGAGTAGGTATTAGAATATAAAGTCTAAAATGTTGATGTTATCTTCTTTTGTTGCTTTTCGGAGTAGATGATAAAAAGGAAAAAATAAGATGATGAAAAGTCTGTGTTATTACAGTTTTCTCACTTGTTAAATATACATTTTAGCTCTTTTATATTATGATTTTTATTTACTTTCTTGGGCCTTTTTTAGTTTCTCTATTTGTAGGCTAGAAATTTTCACTCCTATTTACTGGAAATGTGTGCCACCTTTTCTAAAATTTGTAAGATATCTGAATTTTTATAAGCTTTCTAGCTCAGTTTTTTTTTTTTTTTAGTTATTTCATCCCCTAGTGAATACAAATGCTAACATATTCAGAGACTCAATTCAGTCAATAGTATAAGATTCAGTGTGAAAATCAAAGCAACCAAACCTCAAGAAAGCATTTGTGTATAAGTAGATTTGAAATTTTGGTAAATGTTACTTTTCTATACATCTTTTTAAGGTTTTTTGTTTCAATATCTCACACTAGCATTTGACAGTTTGAGAAGTTATCCATGGGTATTCTTAAATTGCTTCCTCAATCTAATGGAAGCCTCAGAAAATTAAAATGCCAATTTCGCCAGAGTTATTAAGCAAAACTTTTGTAAATTATCCAGGAGACACTGGAGCAACATTGAGTCAAAAGTCTAATGCAAAGTAAAGAAATTAACTATCACTTTTTGCCCACATGCTCTCGCATATGACCATAGTGAAGAGAAAGTCAGAGAGAAGAGCAAACATTTGTGTAATCAGCATTTATTTAGTTTGCTTTTCCATGATCCTTGACCTTTCTGTGGCATTAGAGCATTATGGTTTATTATGCTCAGACTCTGTGTCTGCCATATATACTTATATATATATGATTACATTGTGTTAAGAAAATTTCTGTTGAGCTCCTTGGAAAAAGCACATTAGAAATACACAAAAAATACAAGGATGGTTAAAAAAAAAAAAAAAAAAAGAAGGATGGTTAGTGGATCCAAAGTAGTGCTGTGAATTCACCCATTGATAATCATTTTTCCTGTCAGTATATTAAAATGATGGATAATACATAAAATAAAATTACAAATCCAGGCTCATAAAAACAGATGAGTATCTACAGCAACAAAAGAAGATTTAAAAAAAAATAATAATGAGCACACTTATGCCATGGTCTAGAGAGGAGTCAGTCCCACATATGCAAAGGTAGCCAGAAATTTAGCTCTTGCAACATAATAAGCACTAAATACATTTCATACACTGATGAGAAACTGGATCCAAGCTCACAGATTAAATTCAGGGGAGAAAACCAAAGGAAGGGATGAGGAGAGGGAAGGAGAAGGGAGAGTAGATAATGCTAAGGAGAGAGAAATTTAAAATAATGAGAAAAGGCAAAAAAATCTATAATTAAGAGCAAAACATAATTATAAGAAAGATAGATAATGGATTCTATAATTAAAATATAAATTCACAACAGGCAATAATAATGTTACCTAACAATTTGTAAAAGATATTAAGTAAAATTATTGAAGATGTTTGCAGAGATAAAATTAAAGATATTTGTCTTAAAAGAGTATACACAGGTATTATTAATCAAAAATGTATACAGATATGAGCAGAGGTAGGTAAATACATTTTGAAAAATTAGAAATATTGGATAAAATTTATATAATATATACAATTAGGAATTTGAGAAACAATAGACTACACAAAACACATTAGTGAATTGCAACATAATCTTAAGAATTTCATCAGAAATGAAGCTGAGAGAAAGTTCACATCCTGCTATTATGTAGGTAGTCACAAGAGAACTATGTATGCTCGCTAACAAGGCAAACAAGCTAGAAAACCAAGGGAACCATTTTTAAAGCATGTAAGAGAGCTCATGCCACAAAGAAAACCCATGAACTAATGTGCGGTTCAATGAATATGCCTTGTCAATAGCAGCTTTTATCTTTGGTGGACCAACAGAGGGAAGAAAAAAAGACCTGGATAAGAGGAAATCGGATGAGAATGACAATGACCCTTTTAATGACAAAGTGAGAATTATCGCAAGAGTGAAAACTCTATAGAGTAATAGAGTTAAGGTAAGACTTTAAAAATGAGATAGTTCTTTCCATTGGTCTTCACTAAGTGCCCACGGAAAAAATGAAAGCAAAGAAGGACCTCAAGAGACAACTCCCTGTGAGGTATAAATAGATCAGGTCTGAAGAGCTATTGTGGCAAGGTAGAAAACTAAGATAAACACTATAGACACTTTAAGCTTTTACTTAATCCAAAGAAGCAGCCTTCTACAGGTGCAAATAGCAGGAGAGGTGACAGACTTTGCTAAATACCAGTCTTGGGCCCATTAAAAACAGACAATGTCTCTCTGAATCTTAATAGTGAGTATTAAATCCTAGATATCTGCATGTGAAAGAGAAGCAGAAGAACTGAGGAAGGGAGAACTGAGAAAGAGAGAGCTCCCTTCTGGTTTGTAATTGCCCAGGACTAGCAGGAAGATAAGTCAAGAAAGGCTAAAATGAAATTAGATATCCAGCAAAAATAAAAGTTTCTTGTCCTAAATTCACATAATCGGAAGTATGCAATAAATGACCTGAATCTAACCAAAGCTAAGTGATGTCGTCGATCATGATAATAGTAATACTGAATACAGCTATTTCAGCATGAACTTGACTGCCTCATAAAGGAATCAACCTGACAGAAGAGAATACGTGAAATTTTTGTACACTGATCAGTTCCAAAATGCCTGGCACTCAAGTGAAAAAGATAATTACAAAGCACTAAAGAAGCAAAACACCATGACAAATCACCAAGAAAGAAAACAGTAAATAAAAGAGAATAGATAACATAGATCTTGGAATTATCACATTTGTATTTAAAGCAACTAATATAAATACATAAGGCAATCTAGTGGATAAAAGGAAACAGCATTCATGACACATAGGGAAAAAAGTCAAATAAGTAAATAGGTAAATAAATAAGTAAATAAATAAAATAGAAATAAATGACAGGTAGGTAGGTGATCGATAAAATACCAAAATGGCAATGTGTATTATAACAAATAATTTTGGTACTTACCAGATAGCAGAGAAAAAGTTCAAAGAAATTGAAAAGAGGATAAAAATAAAAATACACAAAGACCTAAATGTGAGACCTGAAACAACAAAACTAAAAGAAAACATTGACGGTAATCTTTTGGACATCAGCCTTAACAATGTATTTATGGGTTTATCCCCTCAGTAAATAAACAGGTGCTCAGTATCACTAATCATCCGTAAAAATCAAAAGCACAATGAGATATCTCTTCACACATGTTAGTACATCTATTATCAAAAGACAAGAGATAAAAAGTATTGTTGAACATGTGGAGAAAAGGGAACTCAGTGCATTGTTGGTGGGAATATAAATTGATATAGCCACTATGAAAAACAGTTATGGAAGTTTCTCAAAAAAATTAAAAATAGAACTACTGTAAGATGCAGCCATCCCCTTTTGATTATTTATCTGAGGGAAATGTAATCACTATCTCTAAGAGATATCCGTGCCCTCTTGTTCATTGCAGCATTGTTTACAATAGCCAAGACATGAAAAGATCCCGAATGTTCATCAGTGGATGAAAGGATAAAGAAAATGTAATAAATGCATACAACGGAATATTATTCATCATTTGGTGAGGGAAAGGTGGTCAAATGAACAGATTGCCATTTCCTGTGGCAGAATGTCAGGTAGATATCTAGGGGGCGTTGGGCAGAGACTGGCATGCTTCAAATTAAGAAAGTAGTCACGTAGCAGATATTTTAAGTCTGCGAATTATGTAATTCACATAATATGGCACATATGTCACATAAATATCAGGTGACAGCTATGTCCAAGGATAGACCACATGGATGGTAGAGACAAGCTCTTCTATAGTTTCCTCCCTGACCTAAGAGCATCATACTCATGGACTGAAGTTGAGGGATCTCGTTCAGCACTGTGCTGCAGGAAGTGCACACTATACTGTCCTGTGGTCCACCTGGAATTAGGTCTTTGCAGTCTAAATTTCAGTCTTCACACCTTCTTGAACAAGTAGGCTAAATTTGCAATACCTATTTCTAATCTGCAGTATAGAAAATGCTTTGTTATGAATCTCCTTTCCTCTATAGAAGTCCTTGCTCCTTCCCACAATGCCAACTTAATAAAAGTATTTGCCTAAATGGTCATGGTCAGCTGCAAATTTCATCATAGTTTTAGTTACGAAGGTGCTCATGTGTCCTGCTGAAGATCCAGCTTCTAACTCCAGAAAGTAGAGCCCATGATCTCACATGACTTACTGCTGTAAAGATCCTGTCCTTTAATTTACTAAAATTAAAATTTTAAGTCACCCACACTTGGGTTTTTTCAGATCACCCCATGTCTCATTTTTTTTTAAGATTTCAGGAAAATTCACTAAACAGCTAAAATTTCGAAGACATTAGTATACATATATATATATGTATATATATATGGGGTATATATATGTATGTATATATATATATGTATATATACACACATATATATTTGAGAGACAGAAAGAAAAGGAGACATACCAATGCCTTAGAACTGTATGTGTGTGTGAACAAGAGAGTATACAGAGGCAGTTATATCTTCCTAAAATGCATTAAATTAATTTCTTTATTTCGAATATATACATAGAAATAAAGCAGAAGACAGATATATAAATTTACGATATAAACTTCATTATTAATAAATAGTAAAAATTTAGATTTATTAATAATATTTAGATTTGTGGCCAGAGACTGACTGAAACCTACAAATCGCCATCTTCACTGATAAACCTTGGGATTCCCAACTTAGAGAATATTAAATTATTTATCATTATCTTCTTTATACTTTTGTATCACTTTTTAAGAAATTAAAGAAATTCATCTAATGTATTTTAGGAAGCTATAACTGCCTCCATACACTCTCTCTTTTACACACACACACACACACACATACACACACAGAAGGGAGACCTGTGTTCAACAGGACTAGGAGCCAGATACCATCTTCCACCTCCTGAACAAAATTTTAAAGGCCTAATGCAGCATCTATACTTATACTCAGATTCAACACTTTCCAAAACAGGTTTCTTGTAACAAGAAAAAAAAATTAATTCCTGACTTCACAGAACTTTCTATTAGTAGAAGAGATAAAATTTATAATAATGTAAATGCAATAAAACTCAAAATGTGAGGGTTACCTGGGTGGCTCAGTCAGTTAACCGTCCCACTCTTGATTTCGGCTCAGGTCATGATCTCAGGGTCATAAGATCGAGCCCCATGTCAGGTTCCCACTCACTGGAGAACCTGCTTAAGATTCTCTCTGTCCCTCTGCCCCTCCCTCCACTCAGTTATCTCTCTCTTTCTCTCTCTCTCTCTCTAAATTAAATAAATAAATCTTTTTTAAAATGTGAAAGATGATGTAATAAAAGTAGCAGAACCTGTAAATTAAATAAATGGTTCTGTAGAAAGAGGGTAAGGAGAAGCGTGAGAAGAAACAGAAACAGTCATATTGCCTCAGGAACAGTGACAGAACTCCATGGCTCATTTAAGAAATTACAATATAATTTCAATAACATAGCTGTTCATATTCTAGATTGTTCTGCATCCAGTTAATTGAAAGTAATCTGGAAATTCAAAGCAGCCTTCCTTTGGATATTTGCTCACTTCCAACACAGGCACATTTTTATGGTAGGTTTAGCTAGCAGATTAGTGAAGTGGGTATGTCAGAAAGATTCAGCTTGCTAATTAGCGTTTTTAAAGAGTTTTTGCTATGTCTCTCCTTAAAGTCTGTTTACCATTTTCCATACTATAGTTTAGAAGCCAAAATCCTAGTGGGTTTCAAATTATCTCAAAGTATTTCTACTAAAAATCAGCCCAATCATAATATTTAATGAATTTAATCAATAGCAGAGTTGGTAACAGTAAGGTGAAGTATAGAAGCAGAAGATAGTAATAATGAGGAAAGATATAAGAACAAGTATATAACAAAGCATATAAATATATAATACAACCAAGCACTAAAATAATAAAATAATAAAATCAAAACAGAAATGTGTTTGTGTAGCATTCAATAAAAATTACCCAAATATACATATTACTGTATATGCAATATTTATTTAAATGAAGCTTTAATGAACCTGCAGTTAAATTTAAACTATCTTAATTTTATAAACTATAATCTGTGTGATAGATTATTTTATTTTCAAATTCTGTGGCATTGGTCAACACACTGTAATTCACAAGTAATACCTGTATATCAACTACATTAATGAATTAGTGTACTGTGACTGTGTACTGTATTCTCTTATTATATATGGTAAGTTCTAGTTCACAAGTATAATTGCAAAATGAAGAAGTACATGTCTATCCATTGAGTGAGAGTCTATAGTCTAAAACAACTCCTAATTAAGAGACTCCTAATGGTGCTATGCATTATCTGTGTTTCATTTTATTACAATTTCTTATCAGAGAGAAAATTTAGAGTCAGAGTTCAGAGTTGGTGAGTGCTGAGCTTTGTACAAAGTTGAGATTGGTTAACTCTGTTCAAGGTGGGAAGCTTCTTTTAACTTTCCTGGTTACTTTTATGGAGGATGCAACATGTTGATTTCCAACAAAATCTTTCTTCCCTTTTCATGTTATACAGCTCTCATTGGGAAGTGGCTTCTCAGCTAGAGATGACATTACCAAGACCCTTTCTGGGGTGGTAATAAGGGCTGTCTCCAATAAAAGTGAAGATGAAAGTAAAGTAAGTGAAATGTGTCTAGGTGAAGTTAGTTAAGAATCAGAGGAAGCTTCCTCTTGCTTTCTCTTTACCCTTTTGAGGACTGAGAACAGAAGACTCTTGAGTTTCTGGGGGACAGCAGAACAGTCTGGAAGTAACCTGGTTCCTAAGTAACCCCACAGAGGAGACAATCTCACATCAAACAGGAATATACCCACATTAGCTAGCTGTATGAGTGACAAGTAACTTCTCTTGTGCTGAGTCATTGAAATTTGGGGGTTTATTTTTTAGATTATCGAGAGCTACCCTAACGACAGAAAGAGTTCAGGATTCTTCTACACATGTGAATTTTTTAATCACATTATCTCAGGGATCATTTGAAGGCTTGTTAGATACATTTATATTGATCTCCTAATAATGACCTATTAAATGAAATCAGATCACAATATAAATGTGTATACACACACACACACACACACACATCAACTAATCATATATAAAGGTATGTAAAGGACAGGATAAAGTCAAAGATCAAATGTTAGTAATCAATAAACAGCCTTAAAAGCAACAAACACATACACATGCACACACATTTTTATTTATCCAGCTCATCAGCACATTGT
The DNA here is from genome assembly GCF_010015895.1 of Lontra canadensis. Taxonomy (NCBI): domain Eukaryota; kingdom Metazoa; phylum Chordata; class Mammalia; order Carnivora; family Mustelidae; genus Lontra; species Lontra canadensis. Next base: position 22,448,729 of record NW_022631016.1, on the reverse strand, counting down.
GGGAAGAAAAGGCACATAGGAAAATCTGTTTTCTTTCTCTACAGTTTACTTCATCTGCTCTTTTCACTTTATTTTGTCAAGCACATTGTGTTAGGGATTTGGAGGGCCTATTATTAAAACAATCCTTAATCCTGAGGGAAAGGAACAAGCTGGTGTTGCAGATGTGATCTAAGTGAAGAGAATAAGCTTTAAGAAAGTTCAATGAAATCTTATTATAGGAGGAATATACAGAACACCAGATTCCCTATTGAAATCTATGATTATATGAGATTCACTTTAAATCCTCATTATTACAGATTAATGATTAGAGGCAATATAGCTAAAATATGAAAAGAGGAAAAAAATCAGTTAATCACTGGACTCTACTTTTAATAAAAATATTTCCTTTCTTTACCAATTATATAATTATATTAATCAAATTCCCATACGTGACTGCCAGAAATTCTTTTGAAAGGGGACTATGAGTTTGGCCTCAAACATTGCTGTCATGCTAGGATCGAAATCAGCTGCAGAGACCGCCCTCCCTCTGTTCAGTCCTACCTAACAGGACAAGAAGCAGGTACCTCCCTTCCACAAAAACAGTAAGAATTTCTTCCCAAGGAATTTTTAATTGGTGATGTCAGAAACAGTTTCTCGTGGCACATAGAGATTTAATTTGTATATTAGTCAGATCTGAATAAGATCTTTTGCAGTGTGGACTGGGTTGCCTTTATAATATCGAGGTGACTAGCAAGATATAGAAGGAGAAACTGCCACTTAGCTTCTCAGGGATGTTTGCAAGCCTTTCTGATCACTGGCTCTCCTGCCTCTAGCTTCGGAGGGGACTCTGAATCCTTTTCTTGTTTGTTTGATCTGACTCCATTCATTAATGTTCTATTAGTTGAAATCCAAACAAAACAAAACAAGAAAAACAAACTCTACTAAGAAATAGATAAATTAATCTTGGAAGAAGAAACAGATTTATATTATATTAGCTTTAAAATTTGTGAACTTATTTCTCTTCTCTGTGTAAAAGTTCAACTTCTCATAGTTCACCTTATAGAAGTTAAGAACAAACCCTCTGTCTGTTCAAAATGGTCCCATTCTCCATCTCTTTTGGCAAAGCATGACCCAATTAGCATAGCTCTAAGTTTTACTTTCTTTTTGATAAAAATATTTACGTAATATTATTGAAAGTAAAATTAATTGAGAGCTTGAAACCTTTGTAATTTACTCTATTAATTGTAAAAATTTTGTGCAAAATATAAGACTGTGGGCAATAGGGCTAGATCCTGATGTTATATGTGGTTGAGGAACAAAAAATATATATTTAACTCTCAGGCTGTAGACCTTTACATATTGGTTAAAGGTGTTACTGTAATTTATTCACTGAAGAACTAAACAACATTTAATACATTTTTGACAAGTATTGCTCTTGCTTGAGAAAATTTTATGAGAACATTTGACTTATTTCCCCTTGTAAACCTTTTATTTTGGATGGAACATACAAGACTCAGCTTATTGTTACAGTACATTCACTGCATTAATGACTCTAAGGGCTGGACCAGAAGACCGTAAACCACACTTACGCAGAATGAATGGACTAGGTCTCCCAAGGAACATACCTCTGCCTGCTGATAAAGGAGGGTTAGCCAGCAGTACACAGGATGGGAAGGGACGAGTACCAAGCCTGTCTTAGTTCCAGCAGGTGAATTGGTCGTGGCTCAAGACACTAGACAGAATAAAGAGAGGCTGATGCTTGGGACTCTGATTCAGGCAGACCCCTGAGTTGGAATCTATGGATGAGAAGTGTAACACAGTCCCCAGCATCTTTTGCCATTGCTTGGCTGCAAAGGTGGCTCCTGGTGGTGACGCAACTGGACAGAGTCAGTTTCCAGAAAAGGGGGCACTGTTGGAACTTGACTCTTCCATGAGCCATTCAACACCTGCACTACAGAGATGTCACTCAAAAGACCTGGAAACTGAAACACCACAAAAAAACACCATATTTTTAACAGCAATCGACTCTCAACATCATGTTCACATTAAAGCTCTGGTTTTGAAGAGCCAGGGCACATGAGGGTCTACAAAGTGATATTTTGCAACCCCAAACCCCCTTCCTTGGGATCCACATGTTCACAGTGACAACTCTGTCAGTTAGCTCCAAATCAAACCAGCCAAGTATTTGAGGAAAACATCTGAATAATTGTGCATGTCCACACCCAAGAAGAGATAAACATGTTCGGTCACAAAGTTCATTTGAGTCTACTCCAGGATCCAGTCCACCTTTCTTAGAGAGGTGAGTGTGTGAGTGTGTGTGTGTGTGTGTGTGTGTGTGTTTTGCTTTTACTTGGCTCAGGCTGAGAACAACCAGGACAGTCTATAGAAGCTCCCCACTCAGAGAATGTAGAGTCTCCTCCTCCAGGAAGAAACCAGGACGGTAGCAAGGAGAACAATAAAAGATTCCTGCATCACAGGGACGCCCTGTCACAGCAGCAATAACCCTGGACCCGGGGTGGGTGGGGAGGGGGCAGTGTGGAGGGAGAAGCTGAGTGTCACTCGCCTAAACAGCTTTTCTTTGCCCGTGTCTGGTCCATGGCCCACTTCCAGCCAACTGATAGAGACATTGAGACCTTGTTATTACTTGATATTGGTTTTATTGTTTATCATGTAAATTTTACAACTTTGGATTATGGGAAAATAATGCAATAGTGAATTTTGACTTATTGTTAACTCAAATTTGATTCAGCAAATTAAATTCTTCAAATATATGATATCAACTTAAACTAATTATCTGTGGACCTGCACTTTACCCCTTCTTCTGGGACCTCTCCCAACATTCTGGTCTTCTGGTCACGTGAGACACAGCTGCCATTCCACAGTGAGGCTGCTGTGCTGCCCAGATGAAGAAGTAAAGCTCAACCAAAGAAACAAACTCTGCAAGTCCCTGGAGCAAGTCTGCACAGAAACGTCCCCCACCCCAAGATCAGAAGGGAGGAGGTAGTTTGGCTATGTTGTGGGCCCTTCCAACACCTCAACAGTTAAATCAAGGATAAAATCACATGGGCTGATGTCCAGCCAGCTGACCGACCAGGTTAGGGAGGGAGTCCCACAAAGGTGCATTGTTCTTCTCCGTTTGTTTATTTTAAAGAGTTAAAGTTGGGGGAGATTGCCAAAACCATTTCCCCATGCTTTGAAATCCATTCTAAAGTATATAGTGGGCAGATAGCGGTAAACTGAGCTATAAACTGCAAGGATGGGTGTATCAACAGACATCCTCATTCCTCTCTTGTGTGCAATATCGGTTTCTGGTTTTGACTTTTTTCAGCTTTACTGAGGTATAACTGACAAATAAACCAGAATAAATGTAAAGTATACAACATGATGATTTGATGCATGTAATCCTTGTGAAAGGATTCCCACAATCTAGTTAATTAACACTTTTGTGTGTGTGTGTGTATGTGAGAGCACTTAAGTTCTACTCTAAGTAAATTTCAATTATACAATACAGTACTATCAACTTTGGTCACGACATTTATGTATTAGAGCCTTAGAACTTATTCCTTTTAAAATGTCTGTTGTTCTCATGGAGACTGTCACCACTTTGAGGGGGAATGTCCCAAGGTAAATCTGAGTGTTGACTGAGAGATGGGGGGAATAGGGCAGCTTGGTAGTAGGAAGCTGAAAAGCTGGGCTACCAAGAGGCTTGACTTTTCTGTCGGTTCAGTGAGTCGATGTAATGAAAAATGGCTCCCAGAGCATAGCTAGTCTTAACATTGTCAGTTTTCTGAGTCAGCTTTAGCACGTTGTTCCCCAGAAAGATGAATACTTGCAGTAGGAAGCTGACATAGGGGAAATCCAAGCATACATATAAAAGGGTCATTCTTTGGATGAGTCTCAATTGTCTAACACACACACTTGAAGTTTCAAAGTCTCCAACCACAAGACTGCCTCCTTTCTCTGCATTGATAAGGCCAAATTTGGCTTCAAAGTCATGGTGGTAGTAAAATGCATAAAAATTCAAGTTCTTCACTTCTTCCATTTTGCTCACTTTGTTTTAAAGGATTTCTGCCCCTCTGCCCACACACAACTCTTGGAGGCTAACCCACCTTCTGTCCTCACAGTGCATATGTTCCTATTCTCCTTTGAAACTGGAGACAAACCAGGGCTGACCAACTCCTTTCCACCTTTAGTAGATTCTTTTCTACACCCTCCCAATTCACGAGTCTTACCAACATCGATACAAGACCCCGTACATGTAGAAATGGAGATTATACGTTGTGTTAAACATCTGGAATGCTGTTGTACTACCAACTGGGGATGTCAGAAGAGTTCCCTTAACTCTTAGAAGACGACCCAAGTGGATCTTGCCCCCAAATCCAGCATGCCTGTATTACTTCTTCCTGGGGGCTTTAAACTGCTTGTTAAGAAACTGTGATCTAGGGGCGCCTGGGTGGCTCAGTGGGTTAAAGCCTCTGCATTCGGCTCAGGTCATGATCCCATGGTTCTGGGATCGAGCCCCCCATCGGGCTCTCTGCTCAGCAGGGAGCCTACTTCCCCCTCTCTCTCTGCCTGCCTTTCTGCCTACTTGTGATCTCTGTCTGTCAAATAAATAAAATCTTAAAAAAAAAGAAAAGAAAAGAAAAGAAACTGTTATCTATGTTGAAATACCTTCACCTATCCCATTCACGATGGAAACATAGCCATCTCCTATAGGGAAGGAGACACCTCCAACACTTCTTTAACCGTGGGTCTCTGGCAGTTGTTTCTGAGCCTTTTCTCCTAGTAATAGGTATAAATTTGCTGTTCTCATGAGAAACAAAGAGGTGACCTTCTAGAAGATAAAATGAATTTCTTGTTTAACCTTATCTCTATTGCTCTCCCAAGATTATGAGAATAAGCAGAAAGGCCTAACTTCAGTGCTTTGAAGTTTTTATGGGTCAAATTGGGAGCTTCTCTGGGCCACTGTGCAAACTGGAAGATGAACGTGTGGGTACAGTAATTCCCATACCAGACATGATCCTGTAGAGAACCTCATGACCACTTCCAGCTGTGGGGAGGTCAGTGTGGGTGCACTGGACCCCCCTGGCCCCGCAGCCACCTTGATGATGCTGAAGAAGTCCTGGATGACAGAGACCACTGTCCCCTGAGGCACACCACATCAATAAACAGACACACAAACAGGCCCAGAGGTGATGTTTTCTTCATCATCTTCAGGCTCCCAACTGTGCCTTAGTTAAGATGGCATACCTAGTACATGGCAGAGCACAAACATGAGTCCATAGCTTCTTTCTCTAATTCAAAAGCACTTTATCATTTCATTTTCACTATTGTTTCCAAAGCCTTTTGACAGAATTCAGTGGCAGCAGAGGCACTTCCAAATTTCTTTACCCAATAGTTGTTCAGATCTCTGGTTTTCCGCATGAGCCCCGCATGACCTCCTTTGTGCCATCCATGGTTGTCAGTGTCATTCCCTTGGTGCAAGTAGGTGGAGGCTGCTTCCGGTTCTCCTGCTACATTCCCTAAGTACACTAAATTTTAAATGAAGCAAATTACACTTAAATTAAAGATACATTTTGACAACAACACTTAGCATGAACACATGGAAATATTTTAACATAATAGACACATTTTTGTGTATAATGTTAATACAATTCCAATATTTAAACACCACATATAAACTCATAGTAGATAATATACCATAGTTGAGTAATCTTAAATATCTCACAATGTTTTATTTACATATTTTTAAATTATGAAGTAAAATCATATGTTTTAATTCACTCTTCTTCTGTTGCAAAGAATTCTACCTTTAACTATCCAGACTGAGGCCAGGCTTCATAGATTAAGAGCATCATCTTCCAGGGCGCCTGGGTGGCTCAGTGGGTTAAAGCCTCTGCCTTCGGCTCAGGTCATGATCCCAGTGTCTTGGGATCGAGCCCCGCATCGGGCTCTCTGCTCGCCAGGGAGCCTGCTTCCTCCTCTCTCTCTGCCTGCCTCTCTGCCTACTTCTGATCTCTGTCTGCCAAATAAATAAATAAAATCTTTGAAAAAAAAAAAAAAAAGAGCATCATCTTCCACAAGCCCTCACTTTCGACAGTAGCTGCAAGTCTGAGGGTCCCTGGGCAACAACCAGTTCTGACCAGCTGGCTATAAATGGGAGAGTTTTCACCACCTCTTCATGTTGGATAATTTGCTAAAACAATTTACAGAACTCAGGAAGAATTATACTTACGATTACAGTTTTATTATAGCCAAAGGATACAAATCAGAACCAGCCAAAGGCAGAGAACATAGTGCAAGGTCCTAGAGGATTCCAAACACAAAACTTCTGTTGTCCTTCTCCGGTGGAGTCAGGTAACAACCTCTCAGCCTGTCACTATGTGATAACACACAGCATTGCCAACTGGAAACATTCACCCAGGCTATATTGTCTAAGGTTTTTGTTGGAGTTTCATTACTTGTAGATTGCTGATGGAATCATTAGTCATGCTATTGAACTGAAATTCCAGATCTTCTCCACTGTCTAGAGATCTGACTGATACCACATAACATAAAGCCCTAGGCCTCACATGATTGGTCTTCCTTTCTGGCATGGCCAACCTCTATCCTGAGTCATCTCCTTAGCACAAACTATGCTGGGCCTAGTCCACCCTGAACCACCTCAGCATAAGCCATCAAGTGTGCTTGAAGCCCACCATAAATCACAAAGACAATCCCATCACCAAGGACGTTCCAATGATGTAGAGGTTTCTTCCCAGAAACTGGGACAAAGGCCAGCCAAATTTGTTATTATACAACCACTTAATCATAACCAAAAATAAATTAAAAAATACTTTTGTGATCTTCTACTATAAAAACTGAGAAACAAAATCAGTGTTCACACTCATATGGTAAGCCATCCAAACACTACAGAAAAGTTGGCCCAATCCTCTCTGCCAGTGAAGCTAGAACTGCCTCCTGGAAATATTTTTGGAAACATTGTAGCACATGGAAAAAATGTAGAATATTTTCCTGCAGAGTTCATTGGATGGAAGGTATCAGAAACAATGACGTTTTGAAACTTATTTCTAAGCATTAGGTAGGATTGCATGTTTGGAGGTGGAGGTTATTTATGTACTCAGGAATGACCCCATGGGCCAGCTAATTCTAAAAAAAATAATTTCCATGTATGCCTACTGAAAAAATTCAAACCAAAATCACACATAGATACTTGAGAAGCTTATAATAATATATGATATTGTATTTTCTGTGACCTAGATATAGAGGAATTATGTCTCTGTATTATGGAATCTGATATAACAAAGTGCTTTAGAATGCCATTTCTGAAAGCAGCTTGCCTGGGTTCAAATACTTTCTCACTTACCAGGTGTGTAACTTGGGAAAGTCAGTTAACTTATGGTGTTGATATTAACAATATTCTTTCAAAAAATTGTGAAATTGAGTTAAAGGGAATTCATGTGAAGTGATTAAACAAATTCAATTCACCACAAATATTAATTTTTTTAAAGATTTTATTTATTTATTTGACAGACAGAGATCACAAGTAGGCAGAGCGGCAGGCAGAGAGAGAGGGGGAAGCAGGCTCCCCGCTGAGCCCAGAGAACCAATGTGGGCCTTGATCCCAAGACCCTGAGATCATAACCTGAGCCGAAGGCAGAGGCTTAACCCACTGAGCCACCCAGGCACCCCCACAAATATTAAATTAATGGGAGCTAATAGTAGTAATAGCAGTGGTGGTAACACTGATATCAGAACTTTCAGTGTAATTTCTTTTATCTAAAATATAGGATTCTTTCATCTAAAACATAGGATTATTTTTATTCAAAATTAAACATCTAAAAATATGCCTTTAAAATAGAGGAAACAATAGTTTTGGTTGGAAGACATTTTTAAAAATATGTTTAGAGGGAATAAAACTCCAGGTTATGCTACTGGTTGAAGTTTTTGATAGGTCAGCAATTGTCCCACAGAAGGCAATGAGAAAGGAGACAGGGCACATGCTTGATAGTGAGGTTTTGAGAAAGGGATCCCTTCCCCCTTTCTCCCTGTTTGTAGTACCTGAATGCCTCTATTACAGCTCATCTAATATAGCTAAGAGATCACTTCCAAGTAGTGAATAACAGCCTTTTCTTGTTTATTCCTGGTTGCTGTTGACTTTGTAAGGACTTTGTTTTGATGAATACAAGTTTGTCCCACTTTGAAACCCCCTCTTAATAACACAGGGCCTAGAGTAGGTTTCCTTTCATCCTCTTGTCATCTAGAGTCCATTTTCCTGATCATATAGCCAGTTCCTTATCTACTAAGGAGCTATATAAATCTATATCTTACCATTGTCATTACTATTTATACTTCTGATAAAGTGAGAAAATATCATTCTTATTTCTGTTTAAGGGATATATTTTTGTTTGTTTGTTTTTTTGTTTTTCAGCCAAATAAACCTATCACAGGTCACAATGTAGTCACCTTCCAGATTGAATGTTGGTTCTCCATTAAGCATGATATTTTTTGGGAGTTCTCTAATAACTGATTATAGAGAAAAGGGTTTTTTGTTGTTGTTGTTGTTGTTATTGTTGTTGTTTGTTTGTTTAACTCCTTTTGGGATCCTAATGGGATCAGGTAACTTCTAAGAGGGAATTAATGTCAGGCCCAAAGGCATGTTAGCTCCTTATGTGACCACTAAAACTAGGGGTCATCCCTGATGCACATTCTTAAATATGTCATTTCCACCTGATGAGGTGAATCTTCTCTATTACAATACTATTCTGACGTAAGGCCTGAGGTGATGAGTATTTCAGACACTATTTAAGCCCTTAAAAATGGTTATAATTTGCCTTTCTTTATACTCTCAAAGAGAGTACACCTGGAGGCAGCCTCAGATAATTTTTCCAGCCATCACAACTAGATGGTACTTAATAGGCCTTTGCTGAAGGCTCTAGTCAGCATAAGTGTTTATTGCTGATACCTCTAATATCTTCTGATTGTCAGTATTGTATACGGTCTTGCATTGTTTATCTATTACTATCCAACAAATGATCACACACAGAGTTGCTGAAAACAACACACAATTATTATATCATAGCTTCTGTGGGTCAAGAACCTTGCTATTACCGGGTTCTCTGTACAGAGTATCTCATAAGACTGTAATTAAGATGTTGGCTCAGGTGGGAGTCTCAAATGAAGTCTCATCTGGGAAGGGTCTGCTTCCATGCCCGTGTCATTGTTAGCAAAATTCAAATCCTTGGGAACTGCTGGAATCAGGCCCTCAGTCCCCTGCTGGCTGTTGGCCATAGGCTTCTCTCTCATCAACTTGTTGCACTACCTCACCAACATGGCCGCTCACTCTATCAAATCGAACAAAGGAGAGAGAAGAGGCAGAAGTCTTGAGGTTATACAGCCTAAGTGACAGGATGTCAATTTTGCCATATTTTATTGATAAGAAGCAAACCACAGTCTCCATCTAAAGGAGAGAGATTATAAAAGAGCATAAATACTAGGAGGTGGAGATCATTCAGCATGAATAAGATTCTGCCGGCTACATTACCGAAAGATCAGTGGAGTAATGGCTCTCTGAACCTCCAGGAAACCTAGTGTCACTTAAGTCATCATTTAAATTCAGGTCTTTTACGGTTTGTGGATTCGCCCTAAAATAATACCTAGATATGTGTCACGATTTCTCTGGAAACCAGATAGTTGGACCAATCTTTCTGCATCCTCTTTTGATTTGGGAACTGGAAAAAAAATGTAATAATTTATTTTTGACTAATTGAAAAATCTAATTGTTGTAGCCCAAGTAATAAATAAAAATATTACTGCTTGTCCCGGGTTCTGTAATTCACTTGCATTAACTAATGTCTCCCTAGTAGTTATATTAATAATCAGGTATTTTAATTCATTCTCACCTTAATGTTCAGGTTAAGATATCGACATTATATTATTGATATAATGAATAACAATAGTTTTCAATCAAATCAAACCTAAGTTTTACCAGGTGGTGTCAATACACACAAAAATTTAAATGTCCCTGAGGGAGAACAATAAATGTGTAATTCACTCTATTTCAAATCAAAGCAAATTGTCTCTGATGTGTTTCTGAAATAGAAATTGAGAAGGAAGTGTTAGTTAAGGTTATCACAAATACCATTCTTCCTTAATGGAGTTAATTAGTATCTTATCAGGTACAGCTGTTGCTATTATAGGCCTCCCTTTATTGAATACCTGAGGGTCTGCAGTTAATCTACAGAATCCATCGGGGGCGCCTGGGTGGCTCAGTGGGTTAAAGCCTCTGCCTTCAGCTCCGGTCATGGTCCCAGGGTCCTGGGATCGAGCCCCACATCGGGCTCTCAGCTCAGTGAGGAGCCTGCTTCCTCTTCTCTCTCTCTCTCTCTCTCTCTCCTTGTAATCTCTGTCAAATAAATAAAATCTCGGGGCACCTGGGTGGCTCAGTGGGTTAAGCCTCAGCCTTCAGCTCAGGTCATGATCTCAGGGTCCTGGGATCGAGCCCCACATCAGGCTCTCTTCTCAGCAGGGAGCCTGCTTCCCCCTCTCTCTCTGCCTGCTGCTCTGCTTACTTGTGATATTTCTCTCTGTCAAATAAATAAATAAAATATTTAAAAAAAATAAATAAGTAAATAAAATCTTAAAAAAAAATCTACAGAATCCATCAGCTTTTCTCAAAAATACTACTAGTCTATTAAACAAGAAATTTTTGGGTATTCTGATGTCTACATCTAGTATATCCTTAATTAAAACTGAAACTTCTGAATGTCTCCCATGTAACCAACATTGTTTTGAATTAGGCATTTCAGTGGATTTAAATAATTCTAAAATTCCCTTATAGCATACCCAGCCAAAAGAGGATAAAGAGTCAATTTGGATAAAATCCCTTCCCTCAATATTTGAGGAAAAGAAGAGTACCCCATTTAGATATCACATATTTCAAACAATATATGCTGGGGGGTGTGCCAAGATTTGACATCATTTCTTGTCTTAGTATACTCCTATCATTGGAAAATTGTTTTTTCTATATGGTTGATGACATGTGGAATTCAAGAGATTGCCATATTTCACATAAACATATATTTAAAGGGTAAAAACAAATTATCATTTATCTAGTATAATCCTTAGTTTTCAGTTAAAACATAAATTTCATAATAAATTTCAGTGTTTCTTATAGATTTAACAAATAGAAATAAAAAATTAACATAAATTTATCTGAATTAATATATTTATAATTATATTAAATAAACAATAAGATTTATGAATCTGTCTTTCTCAATACTCAAGCTCAAGAATATTCTTATATCTTACTGATAGTAGTCAATGGTGCTTTTCTTTAATTACAGAATGCCCTTGATTCATCAATTTCATGTATTCAGTGATTATATAACATAGATTAATTGCTTAACAGTAGCACTTTAAACATCCTACTATGCTTGGTTTTCGAAAACAATATTCTAGTTTCCATATCATCTTCATGTAGTCCTCATTACTATGTTTACTCCCAATCACATAGTTTGGTCCAGTTTCTTACCCTGTGTGGCCAGCGTTTGAATCACACTATATCCGTGAGATCTAATAAAGGTTTTGCATCATAGTAAGTGAATGCATAAAAGCAGTTTTTCCCTTGTACTAACATTACGACAAAACACATTTCTTCATATGCTATCATTAATGTAACTTTTCTACTAGAATTCAAAATATCTTTTATTTCTTTCATGTTTTCAACACTAAAGTTAATAATTACATGTTTCAAAGTTTATTCAAAATATTATGACCTATTTATTACAAACATTACTAAAGACCATTTTACGTTTCAGAAAGACATTTTTGCTTATCAATTTTTAAGATAAGAAAATAGTGTATTCGTAAAGACAACTTTTTATAATATTAAAATGAGAATTAGAAGAGCGCCTGGGTGGCTCAGTCAGTCAAGGAACTGACTTATGATCCCCGGTGGTGAGATTGAGCCCCTGTTGGGCTCTGTACTTTGTGGGGAGTCAGTTTGAGATTCTCTTTCTCCCTCTGCCCCTCCCCCCACCTCCTATCCCACCTCCACCCCCGCATGAGCAAGTGAGACTGCGTGTGCTCTCTCTCTCTCAAATAAATACATAAATCTTTAAAATCTTTAAAAATAAAATGAGAATTAGAATTTCTGGATATATTAATATTATCAATGGCTAATTTTCTACTTTTGAGTAATAAATCATCTCATTTCTCATATGTTTGCTCATTAAAATAAATAACACACTGATATCACAAAAAATGAATAGAATTCTTTGTGTATGTTCTTCTATGTTAATCTTTTAAATATTTTTAAAACATGATCCTGTTTCATCAGTGTGAATAAAAATTTGTGAAAACAAAATCAGTTTCACTCATATGTGGAATTTAAGAAACAAAACAAATGAACAAAGAGGAAAAAAGAGAGAGAGAGAGAGAGAGAGAGAGAGAGGGAGATTTGCAAACCAAGAAACAGACTCTTAACTATAGAGTACAAACTGATCATTACCAGAGGGGAAGTGGGTTGGGGGATAGGTCAAATAGGTGATGGGGATTAAGGATCACTTGTTATGACCACTGGGTATTGTATGGAAGTATTGAATCACTATATTGTACACCTAAAACTAATATTACACTAATTGGAATTTAAATAAAAACTTAAAAAATAAAATATAAAAAATGGGAAAAAAATTGCCCATAAAACCATTTATGCATTATTAGAATTATTGTAATCATACAATGTCACATTATATTAGAATAATTTTTATACATAAATGGTATCCATTAAACCTGACTTGCATCAAAAGTGAACATTTTTCAGTATTTCATTATGTAATAAATATGGTAATAAATATGGGAAATATGTCCAAATATGGGCAAAAGACTAGTTCATTGTGACAACTGCTGGCTTGACAAAATTGTTATGTCTTATACCAATTTTTTTTCCTGTATCTAACTTGCTATAACTAAACTTCATTAACACTTTAGGAAATATAAGCCTTTTTCCATCTGGCACATGGCTTTTAAAACTCATTTGCTGTAATTTAGAAAATCAGCAAACAGCTGGCAAAAAAATATATTTTTATTAAGTTCTTAAGCATCATATTTGAAATAACTGTAGCTTTGCCTACATTTCTAAAACCCAGAATATTTTCTTCATTTTTCAATTCTGTAAGCTCCACAATCTCTTTCTAAATTCTGAGAGACTAAGTGGCTTGCTCTTTAATTATCAACTGTATATTGATTTCTTTTATTTAAATTTTTATATGTGATGATTCAACTAAACTTTGGCCTTGAAAATATTAAAAGCAGGAGTGGTTCGCTTTTGTTTGTTTTTGCAACAAAGACTTCAGACTGTGCCTCTTAATTCATAAAAAAAAATATTGAATGAATAGTATGTTTCTGTTTTTAGGCTTCCTCCTTACATGTATTATAAACCATATGTATTTTTTTCTATTACTAAAAATCAGCTTTCATATCCATAGTCATATCTTTCTGATTTTCTCACAACCTTTTATATTAAACAAAAATATCAGTATTTTATAAGTACTTAGGATGTCCCTAAAAAGGATAAATAGTAAAATACATATGTTTTATATAAACACATGCCATATCCCAAGCATATGGTTGATAAAAGGAAAAACTGTAACAAGATATTCAAGAGGAGCTGGCAGTAATAACTATAAGCTACTTAAACAAATAAAATTGAGCTCTATTTATAGAAAAGGAGTGGCTAAGTATCCAGAAAACAACTAAAAATGCAGCAGTTAAGTGTGTGTAAAATACTGGGATGCCTGGCTGGCTCAGTTGGTTAAGTGTCTGCCCTCCAAGTCAGGTCGTGATCCCAGCGTCTTTGGATCAGTCCCAATCAGGCTCCTTGCTGGTGGGGTTGGGGGGAGACCCTCCTTCTCCCTCTGCCTGCTGCTTCCCCTGCTTGTGGGTGTGCACACCACCTCTCTCTCTGACAAATAAATAAATAAAATCTTTTTAAAAAATAGTATGTAAGCTATTTATAAAAGTATTCCTTTTTTTCCCCCACAAAAAACTTATTTGAGAGAGGCTGAAAAAGAGCATGGGCTCTGGAACTCGAGGAGGGGGAGGAAGGGGCAGAAGCAGAGGGAGAAGCAGACTCTATGCCAAGAAGAGAGCCCACCACAGGGGGTTCTATCTCAGGACCCTGGGATCACAACCTGAGCCAAAGGCAGAATTCTTAACCAACTGAGCCACTCAGAAACCCCATTTATAAAAGTATTCTTAAGACCATTGGTGAGTTGGTTAGAATATCTAAATGAAAGTGGGAATCTAGTATCAGACAGTTTTTTTCTGGAGACATTGACCCAAAATGATGAACTTGACCTGTATTGGCTCTTCAACAATCAGTAAGGGATGAGGATACAGTCTCAACACCTGTCCAAATTGAGCTCAAGACCATTCTTCTAGAAAACTGCAATCCCATGGGGCTCTAATCTTCGTGAAAGTGAGAACTGAATCTACAACTTTTCCTACTTTCTCATTTAAAGAAGATTGAAATAAAAGTTGTTCATTGTAGAGCAGGAGGTCTAATGAGTGAGGAATTCCCTAAAAAGCTGAGATCCAAAGCAAATTCTAACATGGATCTGAAAACCAAGATCACATCATTTTATCAGTCCAAAAGTCAATTCACCTAGATGTCTACAATACACATAATCTTTGGACTAGTTTTTCTCAATAGTTTCATAAATAATTTCAAGAGAAATGGACAAATCATGGTTAAAATCTCAAATGGATTAACAGATGTCCTATATTCATAGATTAGAAGACCTAAAACTTAAGATATCTCCAAATTCAGATATAGATTCAAAAATATATAAATTGAAATCTCATTTTTTTCAAAATATCATTTTTCAAAATATCTTTTGTTACTTAACAAAATCTTCTAGAATTTGTTTAGAAAAACAAATAGCCAAGAGTATTCAAGGTACTATTAAAGAAGATTAACACAGTTGATGGACTTTTCCTAACTGCAGGGCTTGTTATAAAGTTACACTAGTTAAGAAAGAATTATACCGGGTAATAAAAATGCATCAGTGTATCATAAGAAAATATATCAATGCAACATGAAAGAGAACTCAGAAATAGACCACATTATATGGACATGATATTTAATTGAGATTGTATTGCAGATCAGTGAACAAAGGACAGACATTTAAAAGAAATAGCTCTGGGTGATGGGTTTGTAATCTTTAGGTGCCAGTTAATATCTATGTGCCTCAGTTTCCTTACTTATAGAATAGGATAATAATGATAGGCTTTGTTCAGAGGGTTCTTGTGCAGATAAACTGAATTAATATATATAAGTACTAAGATAATAACTGAAAATTATTAAACCTAACATATATTAATTATTTATACATAATTATCATGATTACCTTCATAATCACCAATGTAATCATCATAATGATATGAGAAAACAGGATGGCTAAAATAGGTGATGGGGATTAAGGAGTGCATCTGCTGAGATGAGCACAGGATGTTGTATGGAAGTGTTAAATCACTATATTGAAAACCTGAAACTAATATTATACTGTATGTTAATGGGCATTTAAATAAAATTTTAAAAAGAAAACTGGATTTAACAGAATAAGTAAAAAAATATGAACTTATTAAATCCCCCTCCAATTTCCTCCAACTCACTTCTCTCCATCTCCCAATGTCCTCTGTGTTATTCCTTATGCGCCACAAGTAAGTGAAACCATATGATAACTGACTCTCTCTGCTTGACTTATTTCACTCAGCACAATCTCTTCCAGTCCCGTCCATGTTGCTACAAAAGTTGAGTATTCATCCTTTCTGATGGAGGCATAATACTCCATTGTATATATGGACCATATCTTCTTTATCCATTTTTCCGTTGAAGGGCGTCTTGGTTCTTTCCACAGTTTGGTGACTGTGGTCATCGCTGCTATGAACATTGGGGTACAGATGGCCGTTCTTTTCACTACACCTGTATCTTTGGGGTAAATACCACGTAGTGCAATTGCAGGATCATAAGGCAGCTCTATTTTTAATTTCTTAAGGAATCTCTACACTGTTTTCCAAAGTAGCTGCACCAACTTGCATTCCCACCAACAGTGTAAGAGGGTTCCCCTTTCTCCACATCCTCTCCAACACTTACTGTTTACTGTCTTGTTAATTTTGGCCATTTTAACTGGTGTAAGGTGGTATCTCAATGTAGTTTTGATTTGAATCTCCCTGATGGCTAATGATGATGAAGATTTTTTCATGTCTCTGGTAGCCATCAGTATTTAATAAATAAAGGCAATGGGTAATTTTAATACTAGGGTGCTGGGATCAAATTATATATATTTTAATAGTGATTGAACAAGGTTATGATCATTACTGTTTCAAACCTGTAGGAATTAATTAAGTTTTTGCAAATACAAACCTAGCACTGCCTGTCTTTGGAAACCATGATTCATCATTTGTAAGAGCCAAAGATCTATTTTCATCTCTTTTCAAAGAATGAGACCTACTTATGTTCCAAAGTGTGTACTCTTATTCATATAATGATTCTCAGACCCATGCTATAGCACCAGGAACATTTAAAATACTGTTTATTCATGCGGGGAAAAATAAACAAATTTGTAATCCTTCCTTGTAACGTACACAAGATTACTTCCAGGTAAAATGAAGAGCTGAATGAGAGAAGCAAAACTTTAAAGTTATTTTATTTCTATGTCTGAAGGAAGTACGTGGTTTTGTTGAATGTAGAGATGGAAGCCTTTTCTGTTGTGCTGTCTGAGCATTGATGAAAGGCAATATCGTTCAATCAGGTTTCATGATTACAACAATGTTGTGACTGATCTGGCAGATGGTTGTTTTTTGTATATATGTGTTTCAGTAAATTTTATAAATTCTTAAAATTCCACCCCACTCCTTCTCAGTTCATCTAAATCATTCTTATCTCTCAAAGAGAAAATACTGCTTTCCATTCTGCATGAAAACTTTCTGGCTCATTCACATTCAGAGTTAGGTCTTCTCTATATTCCAACACGGTTTACAACACTCATTTACCACTCATCACTTCCTTCTTAGAGCACTTTTAATCTGTTCAACGGTGAAAAATTCTAAGTCTAGGGTAAGACATATTTAAATTTGGAAACGAATTCTAGCAGTTATTAACTGAGGATCTGGATAAATAACACCTCTCTATATTTCAGTTTCTTCATTTGTAATATAGAAATAATAATATCTGTCTTATGAGATTCGATTGGTATTAACTTTAATGTAAGCACTGTGCCTATCATAGCAAGTCTGATTACTTTGTCATTTGCACCTTTACTACAAACATATCATCAGAAAATATTGTGCAATCCTGTTTATATTCAACTGAGCACCATTCAAAATATCGGGTACAAAAATATGTTTAGTAAGTATTTATTGCTTGTTATGGGAGCTGGCTGTGTACATTAAGGTTCTGTCTGCCCATTTTACCATGCACTGTCTCTCAAAAGCCCTGAGAACTAAAGATAATTTATTCTTCCCATATTTTCTTTCATTTAATGCTACACAAAGATTTCTAGATTTTGAGTTCTGGAAAAGGAATTTTTTTCCTTCTATTGTTCCCACATAATTATAAAATAAAAACTGAAAGAGAAAGAAACAATGAAGTAAAAGAATTGTGCTATTGTGTGTGAAACATATCACAGCTAATGGTCCTGGGTCCTCTAGAGTGTTTTCATTAGGTGTCATTACTTTTTAAAAATAACACCTCTACCTTTCTTTTTTGTACTGTTATTACCGTATATTATTTGATTTTCTAAACTCCTAATGTCCTTAAAAGACTTTTGTCTACCAAATTGAACACTCCAGAGGAACTTCTTTTTTAAAATTGGTTTTCAGCTGATCACTGAGGTTCCTGAGCATATTTAATTATACAAGACTCTGAAAACAAATAACCACCAACTACCGCTTTGTTACTGTGAATGCCTTTTTTTTCCCCTCTCTTAGTCACTATCTGTCTCTCTCTCTTTCTTTCTCTAGGAGGAAAGCTTGCTTTTGTTTGCATTATATCATAAGGGGGTGGTGAGAAGATCTCTGCCATTATTTGACAAACAATGCATTCAAGTTATCCAGGCAAGCTGTTATTCATGGATCTTTCTCACACTTCATAACATTTTGTATTCTTCATTGTTGCTGGAAACTTACCCAGTGTCCTTTAAGAGGCTAAATAGCTTTGCTTTGCGTGAATATTCATTTTCATGGACTCCATTTAAAATGTTAAGATAGAGCTGGTTAATTCCACATTGACTCACTGAACAGCACAGTTAGAAGAGTCTTTCACTTGTAGTCCAGGAAGCTCTCAACTTCACTACTGGTGAGTTGGTATCTGGCTTCTGCTTCAAAGCTTCTTAACAGGGTAATAGCTACTTCTCAATGAGGCTTACTCAACTTTTACCCATACCTAACTTTTATACTAAGGCTCAAATTCCTTTCTTAAAATTTTTACCCAAATGAATTTATCCTTAATGTTGGAATAGCTTAAAAGAAGTATTTTTTTATTAGAATTATTAAGATTTTGTTTAATACTCTATTGGAGACTATAGACTCTGAAAAACAACTTGAGGGTTTTGAAGGGGTGGGAGTGGGAGGTTGGGGGAGCCAGGTGGTGAGTATTATGGAAGGCACATATGGCATGGAGCACTGGGTATGGGGCATAAACAATGAATTCTGTTATGCTGAAAAGAAATTAATAAAAAAAAAATACTCTATTGGAAAGTGCTAATATTTCCATCACCACCAGAAGTTCTCTTGAAAACACTGCTCTGCATCAAAAGTGGACATTTTTTCCTCTTAATAGTCAAGAAATAAATATTTTAGCCTTTGCAGTCTATGCACAGTCTCTGTTGCATATTTTTCTTTTAAATAGCCTTTTTTAGAATAATAAAAACAATTCTTCATATGCGGGTAGGATAGTATGAAAATAGGCTGTGGGTTGGATTTGGCCCACAGGCCCTAGTTTATAGATCTTCACTCAAGGTGATAATTTAGTAGATAAAACAAATGTTGGCTAAGCTTATAAGAGATATGCAAAGTACTGTGAATTGACTCAAAAGATCTACCAAACAGTGGTGCACCAGGAAAGGAATAAAAGATGATGACATCGAACTGAAAGATGGTATTAACGAAAACAACAGTCCCCTTGATTTGTGGTCCCTCCTTTTTACCTCAGACTACTAGAAAGTGTTGGACAATTGTTTCTGTGAGAATCTTAAAATATTTCAGTTACAACTTGAACAAAAAGCTTGCCAACCCAGACCCCTTATTTACCACCTTTGTG
This sequence comes from Lontra canadensis, assembly GCF_010015895.1. Taxonomy (NCBI): domain Eukaryota; kingdom Metazoa; phylum Chordata; class Mammalia; order Carnivora; family Mustelidae; genus Lontra; species Lontra canadensis. The sequence goes on along the minus strand of NW_022631016.1, from coordinate 22,429,429 downwards.
TGAGGAAATTGTTTCCTCTGTAACTGTAGTCTTAAAGCCACTGCACAAGGAAACCCTTCTTGAGGTGTCATTAAATTAAATTACGTTCATTCAATTACAAGGGTTCCCAGACAATGGAATAAGGTTCCTAACATACTTTATGTTTTGCTTAAGGTTCACATGATATAGTAATTTCAGCCCCAAACTGACCTCAAATTGTGTCAGAAAATTAAAGAAAACAAAAAGCCAGTGGCAGACACCTGCTTATTGTCTGAAATCTATTTCTAAATAAGAAGTCTCCTCACTGAATCAAGCTCTTAGGGACTAACTAGTCTAATCTCTATGAGTTTCCTTCTGGAAGGGGTCTCTCTTCCTCTATAAAGAGATTTCTATTAAACCTACTTATTTTGTTTCTTATGTTCCCAGATAAGTCTCGACTTTAGTATGATAACAGTCAAAATTCAGTGATATGCCTGCACACATACAGTAAGGAGGAACCAAATAATTTTTAAAATTCTGAAATCTTGGCAACTCAAAAAAAGTGCCAAATAACCTTTATAAGATATTTCTAATTAGTATGTTAAATACTATATTATGTTATGATAAATATCAAATATATCATAGTTCAAATGATGAAACAATAAAAAACATTTTGTTTTGTCATTTTATTGACAATATTTTACAATAATAATAAAAGAAGCAAACTTATATGCTTAAAATGCATCTTTCTACTATATTTCTGTTAAATATCTCAACTATTTTCAATATTTAAAATTGGCCATTACTTCTATTTGTAAGTATTCTTTCATTTTATGTAGGAAAAATTTCTCCTATATCAACCTCATTAAATTATTAGTGTGATTATGTAAATTGTAAATGTTTGATAATGGAGTTACTTGAAATACATAATGCTACCAACAGCTAATTATATTGTAAATTGCATTATGGCATGTTTGCTATTTCAATTTTACTCCTCAGCCAGGAGGTATGAAATTTGTAGCTAAATATTCAGAGTATAATTACTTTAATAAATGTGCCATACCTTGCATATAGTTTCAATCTCTTATTCATTATAAGAATTGTAACTATGCTACAACAGCAAAAAAACTTGATCCTTCCATATCAGAAGATAATTGAATTTCAAAACTATGACACTTAAATGGAAAGGTATTAACAGCTTTGAAAGCCTATTGATATACTTACTGAATACACAGATCTAAGTTAACAAAATGGTCCTCATGTTGTATGTGGTTTACTCTAAGATTTCATTAATTAATTTCTCATCAAAAGTATAAACTAAAGAATATGTGGAATAAGTTACATATATATATATATATATATAGTAGTTATTCGTATAATAGCTATTATATGATACTATATCTTATAAATATATATAGTAGTTCTTGGGGCAGAGAACATGAAAAGAAATTAGATTATTCCTACAGATGACTACAGATACCAACCACTCAGGTTGGAGGGGAAACCAAGGCGAGAATCTATTTTACACACTCTCTATTTGGTTGTTATTAAAGACATCATACCTTGGCAGTAGAGGTAGTCTGTTGCCTAAAGCAGACTTTTATCATTTGATGGAGCATTCATACTCTACAACTCAGAAGGTTAGCAGAAAATGTCAACAAATTGATGCCACAGCTGAAAAGCTCAGAACTTAAGTAGACAAAATAGTGTGTGTTACATCCTATTTGAGAATTATTTTTTGTTGGTTTTCTCTGTACTGCAACATTTCTATTAGAGATGTTTTTATTAACTGTATGTTACAGAAGAACAAAGCTGAGAAAATAATCCTGCTAAAGGCTACTATGAAATCATGTGACAATGAAGTGGTCAGGTTGTCTACGTGAACTTCTGGGCGCACTTGTGAAGAAAAGAGTTTATGTTGCAGGCCGGAGATGCCCATCCTAAGAAATGTCTTGATGAGTTGGTCCTTGGCTGGTGCTTAGGAGCTTGATGGATAAACAGCTCCATATGCTAGTAGAAAACTTTCCTCAATGACATGACTGGTTTACTCTGCTAGAACTGTGGTTGATGGTCAACATCAGCTTTCACCTAGGAGTCTAGCATTTTGGGTGTTTTCAATAAGGTGCAGTAAGGTATCTAGCTCAATATTCTGAGGTTTGCAGACAGCTTTTAAACTTACTCTTTTAAGAGTAAGTCTCTCACTCTTCCTCTGTTGTCTCACATTTGGGTAAGCTAATAAGAAAGCATGGTGCTCCCTTTATTAGTGCTGGCAGGAGAGGCGAACTATGCAACCCTTTTCCCGGTGTATCTTCTAAACACCATAAAAAACCCCAAGCCAATCTCCTGTATAGGAACTTTTGGGTACTGCCCCACTCTACTCCTACTTCTTACCCCCAAAATTCTCAGTGTGTGAGTATAAACCTTTCTTGGTGCGTGCGTGTGTGTGTGCGTGTGTGTGTGTGTGTACATGTTTTGTGTGTGAGGGAGGGTATAAAACCCAAATTTTGTGTAAGGGTCATCCTGCTCTGTAGGTTCTTATCAAACCAGAGTTGACTACACCAGCCCTTGTAAAAACTGTGGGTACTGATGAGCTGAGTTCACATAACAAGGAGCCCGATGCATGACTCAATCCCAGGACCCCAGGACCATGACCTGAGCCAAAGGCAGACACTTACCTGACTGAGTCACCCAGGTGTCCTTTCTGATTTTGATTTGTATAATTTTGTTATTATAAACTATGACCATCTATATAACCATGTTTTAGGATTGTGAGTCCTTCTACAGGATCACTGAAACTGATGTGGTCTTAGGGAATCTGGACATAACACATTTGAATAATTTCAGCCAATTGAATTAGATTCAGAAGCGCATATAGGTCTCCTCTTTATGTCATAGCCATCTTCTGATATTGCTTGGGTATATTTCATTTATGTAACAGATACTGATACTAAGTCTGTTCATTTACAGTAATTTCAGTAAAGTATGCAGGAACAAAGAGTGGTTTGTCTATGCTTTTTTCCAACTCTCACCAATTGATTTATGTTAATAAATCATCATCATGAGAAATGACAATGTGCATTTGTCATTATCACTATAAATAGAGTTAAATATATTTTCTAGTAAGAGTAAATACTAGAGTAAAAGTAAATACAGATTTGGAGAAATAGTACCTTCCAAAAAAAAGTTTTTGAGTAAAAGTATGTGCATAAATTTAATAGGACTTTGGAATACATAAAATAATTACATTTATGTGATTATAGATATGGTTTAGAAAATTAAATTAGTTTTGATTGAGATCTAACAAAATTACAAGCTTCTGTTTGAGTTTGAAACATTGTTCTCACTGTGAAAGCAATTCATGTTCATATTAACCATGTAAATTGCAGGGAAAAGTCTTTAAGGACAAAATGATAGGCACTTGTATCTCATTTCCCTGTGATAACTTTGTTATGATTTAAGTGTGTGTACTTTGCATGTATATGCCTCAATCTATTTTACTCTTTCTATATACAAATTATCTAATTAGTAAAGATTTCGGAACATTTTAAAATTTTTTTCACTTAAAAATATGTTCTATGCATTTTATTGCTTTGCTTGTTTTTGTTTCCAAAACATGATTTTTATGATCTCACATCATAGTTTTACTAATACTATTTCTTCTTAGCCTGGAAGAAGACTGCACAGATATTCAGAAGACAAATAGAACATATTAAAAACAACTTTATGCCAATTAAATTTGACAATTTGTGTGAAAGTAGTAGTTAAAAAAAATACAATGTACCAAAACAAATAAAGGAAGCAATAGATAATCTAAAAGTCTGAAGTCTACTAAAGAAATAAAGTTTATTATATTAAAAACCCTACAAAATATAATATACAAACTTATGCCCATATGGCTTCCTCAGAATTCTTCCAAATATTAAAAAAAAAATAAGAATTACAACAATCTTATGCAAAATTCTCTAGCTAATGGGAAACAAAAAGGAAAACATAGCATTATTTTTATAAAGCCTCAGTAACTTTGTTTTTGGGGGGTTTTGCTTGTGTGTCTTAGTTTTTTTTTTTTTTTAAGATTTTATTTATCTGAGAGAAAGAGAGCATGACTGGGGGGTGGGGCAGTGGGAGAGGGAGAAGCAGACTCCCCACTGAACGTGGAGCTAACGGATCCTAGTGTGGCTCCATGTTTGGGGCTCCCAAGACCCCAAGATCATGATCTGAGCCAAAGGCAGATGCTTAACTGACTGAGCCACCCAGGTGACCCAGTATAAGGCCTCAGTAACCTTGATATCAACAGCATACAAATGTATTTCAAGAAAGAAAATACAGAACCATCATCTTTATGAGCAAATATTCAATAATTATAAACAAAATCTTAGCAAAAGAAATCAAGCAGTAAACAAAGGGATAAATACATTGAACAAAGTATGATAATTCCTAGAATATGAGTGATTTTAGCATCCACAAAGCATTCAATATAATTTATAATATTAACAGAAATAAATATTGTGCTATTTCTACCAATATGGAAAATTCAATTGATAAGATAATCAATTCATTCGTGATATAAACTCTAGTAAACTAGGAGTAGAGTAACCTTTTTTATTTCAACAAAGAGCTCTACCCCCAAAATTTACAACATGATAAATAATAATAAAATGTGAAAAATTTAACAGTGAGATCTAAGTGAGGCAAGGGTGCCTACATTACCAATACTATAAAACATTTTACAGGAATAGGACACACCAGAACAACATGGCCAAAGCCAAATCAAACCAAAACTATACAATGGAATGTCAGATATTATGACATAATATCACAAGCATATTTAAGAAACAAAAGGCATGTGCTTTGGAAAGGAAGAGATGGTTGCTATCATTTGCAGATGACACTATGCGCCCATCAAAATGGCTAATATACCAAAAAGAAATAAAATAAGGTATTGTGGGTGGTGGATGGCTTTGGATGGAAGCCTGCATTGGAGTCTTTGCTCAGGGGGGAGTCTGCTTCTCCCTCTTCCTCTGCCTGCCACTTGCCCTGCATGTCTGTCTGTCTGTCTGTCTCTCTCTCAAATAAATAAATAAAATCTTAAAAAACACCAAGATGTTAGGGATATCTTGAATTGTTTGAAATATCATAATATGCTGTTGGAAGAGGACGTTAATAGAAAAACTGGAAAAGTGAACACATGCATACCTTATAACTAAGCAATTTCACTCCCAGGTAAATAATCTAATAGCAATGAGTTAATACTATTACAAAAATACACATACAAGAATGTTCCTAAAGGCACTATTTGTTACAACCCAGAATAGAAACTACTCAAATACCCATCAATACTAGAATGGAGTTTTGTTACATAATAACATGTTATTTACTATTAGAATGAATAAACTTTAATAGTAACATGAAGAAAATAATAACATGAATGAACTAATAAATAACATGTTATTTACTAATTAGAATAGACAAACTTTATGTACAAAAATAGGAAAGGGTATCACAGTACATGTTGGTAAGAGGAGCAGACTCAGAAGCATCTTCAGTGCAAACCAAATTTAGGGCAGGAATAACCTTTCCTTTGTGCTGGGAATCAAGATAGGGCTTAACTTGGGGTAAGTGGGTTGGTGATGGGAAAGAAGCACAAAGAGGTCCTCAGTAATGCTGATGTTTTTCTAATTCTTGAGTGATTTGTTCATTTTTTCTTTACAATATTCAATGAAAAGTTTAAATATTTTTCATTGTACTCTACTTCACTCTAATTTTCCCTAAAAAATACATCTTAATTTAATATATTTTATTCTTGAAAATATTTTGTATTTTAACTATTCATCAGAGTTTCATACAATAGTATACACATAACTTGAATCTATTCATAAAATATCCTGCTGTCCTAAGTCTCTAAAGTTTTAAATTGTTTTTTCTTAATTGGTTTTACAAAATTATTATCAGTATGTGGTTACCAAAACAATGTGTACATGTATATATTTAACTTTTGATATTTATTAAAATATTATTATGGTTTATATATTCCTTAACTTGATAGAAGATGCTTATCAAATTATTATGTACACACAGAGATACTAATACTTGCTGGAATGAAATATTGTCCAAGAGTCTTCATTTTTACAGCTCTGGATTCAGAAAATTTATTGATATAAAAAAGTAAATGGAAGTGGCAATTTTTTTATAGTGATGTCACTCAACTCCTTGTACACTTCCTGACTTAACATGACAAAAGTGACTTATAATAAAATTTATTTATTTATTTATTTATTTATTTATTTATTTATTTTTTACAGACAAAGAGAGAGATCACAAGTAGGCAGAGAAGCAGGCAGAGAGAGAGGGGGAAGCAGGCTCCCTGCTGTGCAGAGAGCCCGATGTGGGGCTGGATCCCAGGACCCTGAGATCAGGACCTGAGCTGAAGGCAGAGGCTTAACCCACTGAGCCACCCAGGCACTCCAATAAAATTTATTTTTAATAAGCTACTAGGTGAGAACTGAATTTTTGTTTTCCATCCATTATGCTCAGAACATCAACAACAAAAATGGACTAGTTTTAAAAGGAATGGTGCAAGACTTGGCATTTCCCATTTTTTTCAATAACTTTATCAGTTAAAACATATATTTTAAATGTCCCTCTGTTTGGTATGCTGGCCTTTTTTACCCTCAGGTGATTGTCCCAGGGTAAGATTCCAAATATACCAGAAATATGTTAGAATGGACAATTGTAAAATTGTAGGTAGAAAGATCAGCAAATGAGTTCCCATAAAGGGAAGTTTTAAGGAAGACTGTTGAGTTTAAGAACCCGAACGTTGATTTTCTTAAGATTTTTGGTAGTCTCGCGAAGGTCAGGGAGTTTCACGTTAATTGAGTTAATGATACCTCCCTGCAAAGACGACTGCACTGCTCTTCTGTTCCACTTGATCACGGTCCGTATATCCCACACTCTTCGGTAAACCTGATACACCAGTGAAGAACCTGATACCACCTGCAGGAGGCTGAAGGACTAGTGAGTTAGAACGGAGAAACGGTGTAAATCCGAAGAATGGAAATTCAAGTGCAATAAAAAGTGACTTTTCTGGGACCACCCACAAACTGCTTAACTTTTCTGTGATTATAAATAAGAAAGAAGGGCGTGAGACAAACATAAACTTAAGTGATCACTTAGAAAATATATAAACGACTGTTCATTGATTTGTTTGAATAAAATTCTGATTTCTTTTGACCATAGGAGGCCACTTTATAGAGAAATAATTAAAATGGCAAACAAGCTCATTTCAAGATTGTTTCTCCCTACCTCAAACTGTTTGCACTTTTAATGTAGAGATCATTTTTTTATTTGAGATAATTACTTTGTTGTTTTTTATAATTCATTTTTAAAATGTTACTGATATTGAGGGAAGAATCATGAAATATACATACATAACAAAGTGGTTGTTATTCTATACATGGTTCAAGGAGATCTAATCAGTTAACTTATTATTCTGTAGCAAAATAAAATTCCATTAATAGAAAGTGACATATTATTAAGATTTTGCAGAAATATTTATTCAAATGTAAGAAAATGCTTTTTTCTGCCATGATTAATCTTTTTTTCTTATTTCTATTGAACTTGACACTTTGGTTCCTTTGAATAACATTTTAATTGGAGCCCATGAACCTTAAAAACTGAGATTTATTTACTGACACCAGGGAAATTCTCTGAACTTTTTCATATGTCATCATTATTTCATAATATCTCTTTGACAATTTTGAATATTATTATGGATATTTAATGCATGCTAATCTATCTTGTTTTCAAACCATTTTATATGAATTTAACATACGCTGTTAAGGAATTAATGAGAATTCATAACATAATGTAGTCCCTTAGCTCAGTCTTTCATAGCAAGGGAGCTGTGTATATAAAGATTGCTAAAAATTTCCCAACATTATGGTTCCCAACTTAAATTCTTAAGATTCTCTAAATAGGACGTGTGGAAGGAGTGTTTCTCACTCATGTTGGTTCTACTGTTGTCTTTGGTGTGTTTTCTGTGCTAGCTAGTCTCTAAACTGATCTGTCTTCAGCCTGTGAACTAATGTTACTTGGAGACATTATCACGTCTTTCTTGCCCTGACATGGGTGTGGCTATGATATCCATCTCCTATAATCCGGCAGCGATAAAATTTAAGACACACAAAGACATTTGAGAGCAAATGTTTCCTTTTGCTTTTAGCCTTGGGTATCAATTCGCAGAGTCACAATCTAAAGTGTTCCACTATGAAGAAGAATGGAAAACGGACCAAAGTCTATGGTTTCAGAATGAGTAGTTTTTCCTGACTTGGAAACATTTGTCTTCTATCCAAATAGGAAAATTTACTTCACTTGTATGTTTCACTCCCTTGAAAAGCCTTCTGTTTATTTTCTTTTTCTTTCTTGTTTTCAGTCATGCCCCAGCCTTGAGCAAGAAAAGATTGATGGGTATAGTTATCCAGTGATTTACTAGACCATCCACTACATTCATTGTAGAAAATTGCATTCCTTTATTAATGCTATTACTTGCTAAGCAGCAGATGTCAAATGCTATAGCTGAAACTGCTTAGCTTCCCAAATTAATCCTTTAAAAATCAACTTTATATTTACTGTTAAATAACTTACAAAACTGGCTTCAAGTGAAGCTATGCTAATGTCTACAATTGGGTTGTAAAATTATTAACCATTATATCCATATGTTCAAGCCTAGATTAATATTCTTTTGGCATCTTCAATACCAATTATTTCTGACTTAAAAGTTTATCTTCTATAGGAACATACCTTAGTTTCTGTCTCTATCCCTTTTTAACACACTTCTATTCTTTTTCTTGACAATTCTTTTGTCACTATTCTTTTTCTTGACATATGATCTTTAGGTTAATTCAAACAAACAAACAAACAAAACAAACACTAAAAAAACTAAACTGACAAAAACACAACTGAATTATAAATGAATATTTAACGAGAATCAAGATAACAATAAAAAGCAACGGTTAACATTGCAACCATTTACAAAGTTGGTATTAACTTACTTTTTAAAACCACCACCTAGGTTTCTGTAAGTAAAGAATATGATATAGGAATGGAATGGTCATCATAAAACAAGATCAAATAATGCATAACTTTTTTTATTAAATAAAGACAGAAATTTAAGTTATTTGATAATTTATAATTTAGTTTTGTGTATGTATTATCATTAGTTGTAAGTAATTTCAGTTTTAATTATATGTAAACTCAAATAGTTTCATTATATTTATTATAATAATTAAAATGTCCTGCCCAGTACCTTTTGTTATTAATGAACTACAAAGAAAAATATCCAAAATTTGAAAATAAGGCAAAATAATGTGCAGTATGATTTCAAAGTCATACCAGGTATTGTTTAACAAGAACCCCTTATGATAATTTAATTATCTACGAGAAGGAACCTGTGGTGTGTTATTGGGTTAAAGCCAGACAACGCAAAGTGCATGCTAACATGGAGATTTATGCTTGATACAGAAGACAACCCCAGAATTTAGGGTTTTATTGCCCTCAAGGATGTTTACTAGTTTTATATCTATCTTAGCTATATTATTTTAACATCTTTTAATATTTTTTCAAACTATTAATGCCCAGTTTCTCAAAATGTTCTTTGAATCAGCTTTATCATTTTCTAGATTTCCTTATTGGAGAGTGGATAAATGTTTGACACATGTTCATAGCATACTTGTATAAGAATCATACTTTTAACTTTTTAAAAATTAGATTTAAACACTGGATTCCCTGTTTCCTATGTTTCATTATTAAGTTATATTTTATATATCTAACAACCATAACTGAAGTTGTTAAATCAAAAAGCCCATTGCAAGTTAAATTTTCTGTGATTGATTAAAAAAAGAACTATTTTAGATAAGTTTTGATTGCCATATGATTTTACAGCTGACAAAAATGGTGCAAATTGATGTTGAATTTTCTGAAACTCTTCACTTTGATCTCAATGCCGTTTAGCTCTAAACTTACTGCAGCTCAATAACCATTTTAAGAAGCAGATTTTTTCACTCATTCGTGTGTCATTATTTCTTTTTGTTAGTGTATAAACCCTGGACTCATTTTATCTCATCCCTAAGGTTGGCTCTTTATACTAATTGGAATTTATTTCTTCTACTCTCCTCTGTCTTATGCTAGTTTACCCATAGACATCTACAGTCAAGTGTATTTTCCTAGTATTTTTACAATTCAACTTAGTTTATAAGAAGGATTTAGGTATGAGCTTCTCTTATCTGTGAGGAGCCAAAATATTGCTCACCACATTTCTTATTGAAACTATCCACACACATTTAACTCAAAGGCAACAACAAATGAAAATTTAAAATTTAAATATTTCATCTGTTAACAAAGTAAGCAGAATATATTTCTTAAAGACTTCTCTATTGAAAGATGAGTAAAAGTATCAAGGAATAGATATGCCATTTTTTTTTTTAATTTGGATCGAGGAATTAGTGTCAGGAAATAATGTCATTTGCATGGAGTATTCGTAGCTTTTAAAGTCAAAGCTGATAAAATACCAAAATTCCTCCTTCTTCTTCTATTGAGCATATTGCATTTTTTTGCTGGGGAAAGTTAGTTCATTAAATTTCAGAAAAAATTATGTTGAAATTTTCAAAGTACACTACTTGATGTGTTGTTGTGTTTCTTCAGATATATATATATATATGCAACTCTGTGTTTTTCATCAACCCAGAATGGATTACTTGATACCAGTGAAAACATTGCCATACCACAAATCTGTCTTGCTGAAGCACTATGAATGTAAACCAGGAGATCTTATTCCCTACTATTAAAAAAAATAGCATTCTTAACCAACCCAAGCCATCTTTTTTTTTCCTTATGCAAATCATCTTACTGAAATGTTCTCTAGTCTCTCTTCAGTTCTAGTCAAAACACCAGAAAGATTTCTCCAAGCTCTCTTGGTACGGAAGATTGTACTTCTTCAGAAACCTTACATGACTGATGGTTTAGATAATCATTTTTATTATTCTTATTTACATGTTATTCTTTCTCCATATAAATTGAGGAAATTTATTTTAGATCTTACCACTATATTCTCTCCTGCTGTATGCTTTCTGTTAGCTTATTCTGGGAATTTGGATAGTTTATTATTATTATTATTATTATTATTAGATAAACCATTATTATATTCTTTGTATCCAAGAACAATGATATTGCCATTCGACTTTAGGAAAATATATCTTTCAGGGTTTCATCAAAGAAGCAAAGCCAGTATGAGTGATAAAAGGGATATATTATGCTGATATGATCTTACACACTTGTGAGACTGAGTTACGTCCACCATATAAATCTGTTAACATAGCATCTACTACAGGTCCTGAAGTGAGCAGATCTGGCTGTCAGGAAGGAAAGATGAACATACAAGTGGGTAGCCAGGCAAACTGGACCCCTCCAGGGTGAGCTGAAATCCACCAAATTAATTGGAACCCATGTTTTCCTTTGATCACTTCTATCCTTCAACCTCTTTGATGCCTGCAAGTTGCAGAAGATCTGGTGTGTTCTACCACAGAACCATATATGAACCTTGCCTAGGAGTTGAGGAAGCTATACAAGGGATCTGGTGGAACTAAAGTCCAGCTGCAGCACTAAGGAGAGGCAGAATTTGGAGCAGATGCAGAATTTGGAGAAGGTGAGATTCCTGAAGACACCAGTCCCAAGCACAGTGAACGAGTTGAGGTATGACAGCGCACTTGAGCCTTTGGAGCACCTCAACTTCTATGATATTTCTATGCTTCACTCCCTCTACTCAACCCTATGCATATTTGTCTTGTAGCCTAAGAGGGCTGCTATCATAGCTTGGTCTTTTTAAATCTAAAATTTCCCATTTGTGATTATTTTTATTCATCTCTAATTTAACCAGATATGGCTTGATAATATTTTTTAAGAAATCATTAAGAATGGTGGATTTCTACTTGCTAAGCATCTCAGAAATTTTTTTTCTCCCCAAAGTTCTGAACTATTCAACAAGTTTTTATTGGTGGTGGTGGTATTGTTATTTTTGTTTCTATTACTGCATTTTATGGCTGTGGTTTGTTGAGTTAAGACCTCTAAGGACATAGCTTCATTTACACTTTCTCTTATAAGTATCTACATTTATTTTTTTCTGAAAATGATTGTAAGAGATTATAGTGATTTTTGAAATTCAGCATTTTCAGTGGTATAGTTAGATATTATATCTTCCCATTATTTTTTACCATAATTATAAATGAGCTACTTTCATTTTCATATCCATATCTATTTCACCTCAGGATATTTGCTTCCATTAGTAAATCATTGAAATGTCTTGTTAGTGGCTAAGGATTTTTTTTTTTTTTCTGTTTGGTTTGGTTTTGATTTTTGGTTTTTGGATTTTATTAGGAGTGAACTCTTTGTATATTGAGGTGCTATGCATTTTTGACATTCAGGTGTTAATTTAAAAATTGCAAATTATATCGTTGTAATTGTCTATTAAGTTAAGGAGAATATCTTAGGTTTCAAAGGTTTCTTTCACAACATTAACAGTTTTTCTTGTTTGAGTTTGTACTTTTCTCTGTTGATGATAGTTTAAATTTATTTCTGATATGATTTGCATCATTCCATTTTTTTACAAATCTGATGATACTTTTATACCAAATTCATATATATCAACCCTTTTTATACCTTTCCTGATCTTATAATCCCTTACCACACTGGGCTCTAAATTCAATGCATTTTTATTTTTATGATTTCAAAGTTGTCCAGTTTTGCTTTACAAATAAGTCTTCTGTTTTTCTTCATCAAAGGAAACTAAAATTTTAAACCCACAACAGTAAAGTGCCTTGACTTAACACACATTTTTTCTATGCTGAAAATTATAATATGCTAGGATTGCATTTCCTCTTGTATGTGTCTGGAATGTGGGGCACTAGTTAAGGAGAAGTTGAATGTCATTCTAACTGGTGTAAGGTGATATCTCAATGTGGTTTTAATTTGAATCTCCCTGATGGCTAGTGATGATGAACATTTTTTCATGTGTCTGATAGCCATTTGTATGTCTTCATTGGAGAAGTGTCTGTTCATATGTTCTGCCCATTTTTTGATATGATTATCTGTTTTGTGTGTGTTGAGTTTGAGGAGTTCTTTATAGATCCTGGATATCAATCTTTTGTCTGTACTGTCATTTGCAAATATCTTCTCCCATTCCGTGGGTTGCCTCTTTGTTTTCTTGACCGTTTCCTTTGCTGTGCTGAAGCTTTTGATTTTGATGAAGTCCCAAAAGTTTATTTTGGCTTTTATTTCCTTTGCCTTTGGAGACATATCTTGAAAGAAGTTGCTGTGGCTGATATTGAAGAGATTACTGCCTATGTTCTCCTCTAGGATTCTGATGGATTCCTGTCTCACATTGAGATCTTTTGTATCACCTTACACCAGTTAGAATGGCCAAAATTAGCAAGACAGGAAACAACATGTGTTGGAGGGGATGTGGAGAAAGGGGAACCTTCCTACACTGTTGGTGGGAATGCAAGTTGGTGCAGCCTCTTTGGAAAACAGTGTGGAAATTCCTCAAGAAATTAAAAATAGGACTTCCCACATGGGAGGTTAAGGGGGTAGGAGAAGAGTAAATGAAAGAAGATGGGATCGGGAGGGAGACAAACCATAAGTGACTCTTAATCTCACAAAACAAACTGAGGGTTGCTGGGGGGAGGGTGGTTGGGAGGCGGGGTGGGGTTATGGACATTGGGGAGGGTATGTGCTATGGTGAGTGCTGTGAAATGTGTAAACCTAGAGATTCACAGACATGTACCCCTGGAGATAAAAATATATTATATGTTTAAAAAAAATAAAATTTATAAAAAAAAAAAATAGAACTTCCCTATGACCCTGCAATTGCACTACTGGGTATATACCCCAAAGACACAGATGTAGTGAAAAGAAGGACCATCTGTACCCCAATGTTTATAGCAGCAATGGCAACGGTTGCCAAACTGTGGAAAGAACCAAGATGTCCTTCAACGGACGAATGGATAAGGAAGATGTGGTCCATATACACTATGGAGTATTATGCCTCCATCAGAAAGGATGAATACCCAACTTTTGTAGCAACATGGACGGGACTGGAAGAGATTATGCTGAGTGAAATAAGTCAAGCAGAGAGAGTCAATTATCATATGGTTTCACTTATTTTTGGAGCATAACAAATAGCATGGAGGACATGGGGAGTTAGGAGAAGGCAGTTGGGGGAAATTGGAAGGGGAGGTGAACAATGAGAGACTATGGACTCTGAAAAACAATCTGAAGGGTTTGAAGAGGTGGGGGGGTGGGAGGCTGGGGGAACCAGGTGGTGGGTATTGGAGAGGGCACAGACTGCATGGAGCACTGGGTGTGGTACAAAAACAATGAATACTGTTATGCTGAAAATAAATTAAAAAAATGATTAAAAAAAAAGAAGTTGAATGTCATTTTTAGACATTAATGTCACATATCTATTAACCGTTTAAAGACATACCCACTTTTGAAATTATTCTTAGACCACTTTATGATGCATTTGTTTATTTTGTTTTCTATTTTTTCTTTCAAGTTTCAATATGTCTTCCTTATATTTACTGTATTTATGTTAGAGATAAATACTCAACATGATTCAAATTTTGACTATATCTGCTTTCTAATTTCCAGAAATGATTGTCCCTGATTTCTCCAAGTTTCCCCTTGTAGAATGGGAAAGAGAACTCCTAACATCAGAGATTATACAGAAATCATTCATTCTATTTCTTGTTTGGTTAGTTGGTTTTTCATTTGCTCTATTGTCTGGGAATCAGTTTCCTAATAAACTTGTAGCTATGTCAGTGGCTATGTCAGTGGGATCCTGCAGAAATCAAAATTTAGAGGGACTAGAAACATCTTCAATATTTTGGGTGGTAGTCCAGGAGGATGAAGCCAACCTCTGCTGCTTTTCTTTTCTCACTGACCTTCTATCACTTACTGAATAGAGTCTTAGTTGCTGAGGTGAATGGCAGAGCAAAATAACTCAAGCTCTACCTTTATGATCAGAAGAGTAAAATATGGAACCATGGGAACTAAAAATTACTAGAGAGATCTAAGGAAGGGAAAGTCTCAGAAACTGATCTCACTAAAAAAATTTTTTATGAACTCCTTAGCTCATCACTGATTTGAAGAAGAGTCAAAAATAAAATCTTCTCGTGGTGCCTGGGTGACTCAGTGGGTTAAGCCTCTGCCTTCGGCTCAGGTCATGATCCCAGGATCCTGGGATTGAGCCCACCATTGGGCTTTCTGCTCAGCAGGGAGCCTGCTTCCTCCTCTCTCTCTGCTTGCCTCTCTGCCTACCTGTGATCTCTGTCAAATAAATAAATAAAATCTTAAAAAATAAAATAAAATAAAATCTTCTCCTTCTAAAGAAGCATAAAAGTTTGAGCAAAATAAACCAAAGGCAAAATAAAGGATATTATAAATATATGCTAATTCAGTAAAATTAGAAAATGAAACTGCATTAAAGAAAAACAAAATACCCAGTATTTTTCTTTTAATAGAGGTCAATACAATTGATAAGTGCTTAGCAAGACTGACGATATAAAGAGAATGACCAACATCATATGACCAACATCAGGAATGAAAGGGAGGGTATTACTAAAGATACCGTAGACATCAAGAGAATGAGGGAATATTGTGAAGAAACCTACATACATAATTTTGGTATCATAGATGAAACAGACAAGTATCTTCAAATCTACAAAATACTAAAACTTATTCAAGATGAAATAGCTCATTTCTATAGTCTCTTATTAAGAATTTGAAATTATAATTAAAAAAAAATTGTAGAAGTTCAGGTCCAGATGGTTTTACTGGAAAATTCTACCAAACATTCAAATAAAAAATAACACCAATTCTTTAAAACTCCTTTCAGAATATAGAAGATCAAAACATTTTACAGGCTATCTAATGAGGCTGGTATTACCCTAATTTGAAAATCAGAGAAAGATAGCAGAAAAAAGAAAAGAGCAGATTAATGTCTTTCATGAACATGCATGCAAAATTCCTCAAAACATATTAGCAAATTTAATCTAACAGTATATAAAATGAATATACCATAACTTAGAGTGGTTTATTCCAGGAACTTATATCAAGTGACACATAAAAGCATTTTGCAAAAATGCAACATCCATGCACAATATAAACATTCATTAAACAAGGATTAGGAGGGGATATACTTGACTATAAAAGAAATCTACTTTTAACATCATGCCTAATGAAAAATGACTAAAGGTTTTCATTGTATGATTGAAAAAAAAAAAGGAAAGGATGGCTAAACCTATTCAACATTGTACCAGAAGGAAGGAGGGAAGGAAAGAAAGAAGGAAGGAAGGAAGGGAAATACATATAATAAAAAATTTTGAATAAAACCATCTAGAAATAAACTTTTAAAAATATTGATCCAGTTTGATTTTTATGAGAAATCCAATTTGATTTTTATGCAAGTTTTGCTTGAAATTCAAAAGTGAATCCTTAAAATTTATCATTTTATTGAATTAAGAAACATATCATATAATTATTATAATAAATGCAGAGAAAAAGTCTTTTTATAAAGCACAATATACTTTTTAGGGGGAAAAGAATAAGAAATTAGGATTAAAAGTTGACTTTTATAAACTAATAAAGATATGTACAATAAAACTATGTTGGGGTGCCTGGGTGGCACAGTCATTAAACATCTGACTCTTGATTTTGGCTCCGGTCATAATCTCACAGTCCTGGGATCGAGCCCCAGTTTAGGTTTTGAGCTCAGTGGGGAGTATGCTTGAAGATTTCTCTCCCTCTCTCTGTGCGCCTCCCACTGTTCTCTCATTCTCTCAAATAATACATAATTTTTTTTTTAACTATAGTAATACATTGAAAGCATAGGGGCACTTGGGTGGCTCAGTGTGTTAACCCTCTGTCTTTGGCTCAGGTCATGATCTCAGGGTCCTGGGATCAGGCCCAGCATCAAGCTCTCTGCTCAGTAGGGAGCCTGCTTCCCCCTTGCTCCTCCTGCCTCTCTGCCTACTTGTGATCTGTCAAATAAATAAATAAAATCTTAAAAAAAAGAAAGAAAGAAAGAAAGCATTCCCTTAGATGTTGAGGGGAAAAAAGAAAAGATATTCTATTTCCCATCAATTTTATTAAAAATTGCACTGGATGTCAGCACATTAATATGTTAACAACAACAAAAAAAGAATATTAATTGGAAAATAAGAAAAAAAGGTTATTTTATTCTCAGATGATATGATTGTGTAAAAAAATCCAAAAGAATCTTTTGCATAAAATTATTGTAATTGGTGAGTTCAGCACATTGTTATATACAATTTCAGTATTACAAAATAGAATGAAAATTACCATATGATCTCTCAAAAATATTGAAAGCAGTATCTCTTAATATATTTGTATACCCATATTCATAGCAGCATTATTCACAATGCCCAGTGGAATATTATTCAACCTTAAAAGAAAAGGATGTTCTGACACATGCTATAATATAAATAACCCTTGAGGACATTATGCTAAGTGAAAAGAGACAGTCATAGAAAGACAAATACTCCATGATTCCACTTACATTTCAAATTCACAGACAGAACAATAGTGGTTGCCAGACGCTAAGGTGATGGGGGGATCAAAAGTTGATATTTATGAGTAGTGAGGTTCAGTTTTGCAAGATGAAAAGAGTTCTAAACAACCATATATTATATATATGTGTGTGTGTGTGTGTGTGTGTGTGTGTGTGTGTATTTAACACTATTGAACTTAAAAATGGTGAAGATAGCAAATTTTGTTATGTATATTTAATCACCATTTTAAAAATCGAGTACATTTATACATACCCTTTATAGGATCCATTTCTCCTTCCCTTTGCCTTAAAACTCCAGTATTTTCTCAACTATGTTAACATTTTCCAACTCATTTTCTCCAAGTAGTACATCTTTTTTCTAACCATTCATCTTCTAAATAGCCTTAGCAATTTATTAATTATTCGTTCAAGTCACAACTATAAGGTGCCGACAGAGTCTATTCTATATTCACATATAAATATATATATTTAAGTATATTGGAAATTATCTACTTAGGTCACTTTAATTTGTGATAAGCATTATTTAAAATAAATGTGTAGAAGATAATGAAGGTGGAGTGCTCAGAGAAAGCTTTGCCTCGTGGACATGCAGGCATAAATATAAACTACAGGTGGAAGCCTGCTTTGTAAATAACTGGGGAAAGCTTTCATGGGATGTGGAAGAAAAAAAAAGTATGGAAACCCAGGAACTGGAACATGTGTAGAGTTTTCAAGGACTATAATAAGACTAATGTGAGTGGAATAGTTGATAAGGGATATGTTAATTAGATTTGGTTGTCGGGAAAGGACAAACCAATTATCATGCACAAGCTTTTATAAACCCTTATAGAGACTTAAGATTTTCCTTTTCCTTTTCCTTTTTCTTTTCTTTTCTTTTTTTTTTTTTTTTGCTAGCAACAGAAGACATTGGAAAATATAGTTGAGGAAATGATACAATATATGAATAGTACATACATTGTTTCACTAAACAATAGAATGAATGGTTATATAGTAAGATTGGAAACAATTGAAGAAGCCAGAATCCAAGAGTAGATGAAAGAAGATAGACTCCATCCTCCATAGGATGGGTTCAGATGAGACAGAGATCTGTTTCTTCCAATGTGTCAGGAAGAAATAGAAGCAGAAAACAAGAACAAAAACAAACAAAACAAAACAAAACAAAAGAGGTTTACCAGGAAGCTAACACAAATTAAGTTTTAAGACCACTCTCTTGTCTGGATCCATGAGTAACATAATAATGTCTTCACGTGGGCCTGGGGTTTTTGTAAAAAATTTTAGATGACTTATTTTAATCTGCAATTAACTAACATTGTTATTTCTCTCTGTCAATGTTTTCCCCCACAGTCACTATTTCCTGGTATCAGATGGTGTTGAAATGGTCGCAAGCATTTTTGATATCTATATAAAGCGCAGATGGCTAAAAGACACATCAAGTTTGGATTTAGTGTTATATATTTATGTAGTTCACATTCATTTCTGACTTCCAGGAATATTTCCACCCATTGTATTGATCTTGTTGCAAAAGTGATTTTACTCAACAAATATGTTGTAGAGCAGTGAAAACCATTTGTAACTTTGGCATTTATCCTAAACATGAGGTGTGGTAGGAAGCACTGGGTGTGGTCCATAAACAAATAATCTTGGAACACTGAAAAAAAAAGAAAAAAAAAAAAGGAAGGGTACTTAATGGACTTGGAAAACAAAGTAAAGGAGATGTTTAATGCTGTGTTACTGGGAGGACAAAAGTCCAAGCATGTGTATGAGGAGGACTAACAAGATATATTATGCAAGAGTAACATGGAACTGAATTGTTATTAATAGATTTTTTAAAAATTCAATTTGGATAAGAAATTAAGATTCTCCATCTTAAGATGAAGAAAGCAACAGGGTACAGATATACTAAATTATATAAACATTTCAACACATTATATAATTTAACAAATTATATTATTAAACTATTATAGGGCAGTCACTGTTGTGTCTACAAGGATAAATCTATAAAGAAAATATAGTTATAGCCAAATTCTTACCTCCAGATTCTTTTAAAAGGCAGTGGCACATAAGCACTTAATTACTCCTTCTTAAATTCCCCTCAAACTCACCAATCACAGTTATATAGTATACCATCATAAACTACCAAGAGATGCAGAATGGTGTGTCCCTCCTCTTCTTCCAATAATTTACAATCTTTTGACTTCTCTAGTAATTCTCTGGGCAATAAAAGTGAAAGAAAGAAAGTAGCTAGTAGCTATTGATCACTATATGTGTATCGCATGAAGCTAAATGATTCTTTTCTTTTAATGATGGATTACTGTCTTTGGCCCACAAATTAGACCAAGTGCCATCCATATATTCTCTAAAAGGCAACAATGACAGAATTATTTTTTGTTCTTTGGAAAGAGAAGTGGTTCTACATTTTGGTAAAGCAGAATGATGAAGTGGAAGAAGAACATAACCCAGATTCATGAGCTCATATTTTCAGTTACTAACTAGTTATGTCACTTTAAGCAAAATAATTCATTTTTGTGAACCTCAGTTTACCAATCTGTGTAATAATGTGCTTAGATTTATGTCCTCTAAATTTGTAGATAGCACAAAATTATATCCCACTAGTGATACAGAATTAGTCATTACATTTTATGAATAGAATTTCAATAAACTAAATAGATATTTTATATAGATTTACTTTGGGAATACTAGAAAGATTGTATATAGTAGTATAAGGTCAATTCTTAAATATTTTAATAAAATAACTCAATAAAATAATGCAGTTTTCATGTCTCAGAAGATATCTTCTTTAAATGCTCTATGTATTTGTTGGGGACCATTTGTATCCTTCATCCTAGGGATATAGAAGCGTCTGTAGAATTACACTTATCTTTTCACAAACTATTCAACAGAAAAGCTGAGAGTAACACAGGAAGACAGGTGCCATTTTCTAGGTGAGGCATTTTCTGACCCTCACTCCATGTAGTACAGAATTGGCAGATTACTAGCAACTTGGATACAACAATAAAAAAAAATGAAAATCTTGGGGTACCTGAGTAACTCAGTTAGTTAACCATCCAACACTTGGTTTCTACTAAGGTCATGATCTCATGGGTTGTGAGATCTAGCCCCACATCAGGCTCTGCCATTCAGCAGGGAGCATATTTGAGATTCTTGCTCTCCCTCTCAAGTAAATAAATCAATCTTTTTTTTTTTTAAATCACAATCTCGTTTTATATGATGTTTAAAAATCAGTAAATATCCTTCACTCAAGTAAACTGCTTTAATGCATTTTTAAATCTTATGAAAGCTTCACAAGTGTTTTTGGAATGATGTCATAAAAATTTCTGTATATGCACACCCTAGTGAAATAAATATAATGGGTGAGAATTGTAAATTACCACAATTTTTGTCTCCGGAAATTATCCTAAGGGCATACAGTAAATGAAAAAGCATTTATCAAGGAAATCTAACAAATTTTGGTAAGAACAATGAAAATCTATGGTATTGGAGCCATGACTCTCTCCTCTATCCACAAACTCAGAATGACAGAAATTTCTACTCTTGCATGTACAGCCAAGATCACAGGGCTTCTTATACCTCAAGAAACTGGCCAAGGACTACAGTAACTTTCCAGAGGAACGTACCACCAGCATTTTTCATCCACCCCCACTTCACTTTGCAGAAGCTCTGTGCCAGACAAGAACAGTTGAGAAAGCTGAAGTTTTCTACTTCTGTCTAGACACAGTTGTAATGTTGAAGCTCCACTTCACCTGTGTCAGGCTGAGAGTATGGGGGCCCAATTCTCTGCAGTCCAATAGTAGGGTTTGAGATTTCAAGGCTGGAAAGGCAAGCCCCAAACACCATAGGCTACTGCCTTTGCTGAGTAGTCCCACTTTTATGGAAGGGGTGTCATTCCAGGAAAAGTAGGCCACTATATCCATGTTCAGGTCTGAGGCACCAGTACAGGATTTTTGCCCAGGGGGATTCTCTGAAGCAGTCTCAAAAGAACTGACTCTATTTGGAACAGGGTTTGGGAAAGATCAAGCTCAAAAGTACCTCAGAACACAATGGAGATTTCGGTGGTAAGAAATTATGAGAAGGCTGGTAACTTCATGAGGCAACAAGCTAAACTCTACATAAACTAAATAAATTTACCACAGAGAACTAGGGAAAAAGAGATTGCTAATGACAGCTCTTGAAAAGAGAGCCTAATTTAATTTGATCAGACTGTGCAACAATTTATACCTGAGGGCATTGTCAAAAACAATAGAGAAATCAGCTGGCAATTAGTGGAGTCTAATAGCTGGATGTGATACCAACAGGAGTAGGTCCATTAACAGATATATCAGAGATAGATACATTCAAAGGCAACACTGGGGAAATTGTGCTGTCCCAGGTGACTATGTGCAAGGTTGTGACCTCTAAGGACTGAAATTCAAGTTTGCATACTGCTAGGGGAAAAAAAAAAGGACATAAAATAATAACAAACATCAACAAACTCTTGTGGAGGGTAGGGGTGGTGCTGGTATCAGACCAGAATTGTTACAATATATTATCTAAAATATTCAAACGCTAATAAAAAGTTATGAGAGAATAAATAAGCAAACTAACAACAACAACAAAAAACCACACTGAATATACAGAAAAAAAAAAAACAACAACAAAACAACAACAACAGAAACTGCCCATGAGGGACCCAGCAAAGACTTCAAAATAGTTTGGATTTAGCAAAGACTTCAAAGTAGCTATCGTAAAATTTCAAAGGAAAAAAATGCTTAAAAACGTTAAGGAAGGTTTAATGACAGTGTCTCATCAAAAGTATATCAATAAAATATGTAAAATAAAATGGATTAAATGCAGATTTTGCAGTTAGAAATCATAGCAATTGACATGAAAAACTAACTAGAGGGCTTCAACTGAACTGACAGATGTGAACTGGCATAGACAAAATAAGGAAAAGAACAAGAAAACCTGTAGATAGATCCATAGCAATTATGCAGTCTGAAGAAGAGAGATTAAAAAGAATGGAGATAAACAAACATCTTCAGAAAAATGTAGGACACTCTTATTTACACCAACCTACTAATAACGGAAGCATGAAGTAAGAGGAGAGATAAGAGAGTAGATGAAACATTTGAAAAACTGATAGGTAAAATTTTTCCAGATTATGATAAGAACTTTATATTTTACACTTAAGAAACTCAATAAATGATAATTAGGATTAATTTAAGGATATTCTTATGCAGTCACATCATAATAAATATACTGAAAGCTAAAGACAGAGAACATCATGAAAGCAGCAAAAGAAAATATACAGTTCATATATTTGGAAATTCCAAAATACTAACAGCTAATTGCCAGGTAACTAACAGCTAACTCCTCATCAGAAAAAAAGTGCAAAGGTGTTCCCCTCTCTTCGCATCCTCACCAGCATCTGTTGTTTCCTGGGTTAATTTTAGCCATTCTGACAAGTGTGAGGTGATATCTCACTGTAGTTTTTGTTTGTTTGTTTGTTTGTTTGTTTGTTTTTTTCTCACTGTAGTTTTAATTTGCATTTCCCTGATGATGAGCAATGTTGAGCATCTTTTTATGTGTCTGTTGGTCATCTGTATATTCTCTTTAAAAAAATGTCTGTTCATATTCCTGCCCATTTTTAACTGGATTATTTGTTTTTGGGTATTGAGTTTTATCCATTCTTTATATATTTTGGATACTAACTCTTTATAGGACATATCATTTGTAAAATCTTCTCCCATTCTATAGATTACCTTTCAGTTTTGTTGGTTGTTTTTTTACTATGGGAAGCTTTTTATTTTGATGAAGACTGAGTAGTTTATTTCCCTTGCCTTAGGAGAGAGATATCTAGAAAAATGTTGCTATGGCTGATGTCAAACAGATTACTGCCTATGCTTGCTTCAAGGAGTCTCATGGTTTCAGGTCTCACATTTAGGACCTTAATCCTTTTTGACTTTATTTTTGTGTATGGTGAAAAAAAGTAGCCCAGTTTTATTCTTTTGCATGAAACTGTCCAGTTTTCCAACACTGTTTGTTGAAGAAATTGTATTTTTCCCATTGGATATTCATTCTTCCTTTGTTGAAGATTAATTGACCATATTATTGTGGGTTTATTTCTGGGTTTTCTGTTCTAGTCCATTGGTCTATGTGTCTATGTGTCATTTGCTTCCATGTAAATTTTAATTTCTTGGTTGACCCATTCATTGTTTAGTAGCATGTTATTTATCTTCCATATATTTGTGCTCTTTCCAGGTTTTTTCTTGTGGTTGATTTCTAGTTGCATAATGTTGTGGTCAGAAAAGATGCATTTAAAAAAAAATGATGAGATGTTTTATGGCCTAATATGTGATCTATTCTCCATATGAATTCTCCATATTCTCCATATATATATATGGAGAATTCTCCACTTTCTCCACTTGAAAAGAATGTGTATTCTGCTGTTTTTGGATAGAAAATTAAAAATAGAACTACCCTATGATCCAGTAATCATACTACTGGGTATCTGTCCAAAAAAAAATACAAAAACACTAACACAAAAGGATGCATGCACCCTTGTTTTCTGCAGCATTATTTACAATAATCAAACTATGAGATCAGCCCAAGTGTTCATTGATACATAAATGGATAAAGTGTGTGTATATATATATATATATATCTGATATATATATATGTCATATATAGAGAGAGAGAGAGCAGCCCAAGTGTTCATTGATGCGTAAATGGATAAGATATATATATGATTATATATATCATATATATCGAAGATATATCTTCTATATATAATCATATATAGATATACATATGAATATTATTCAATTATTTTAAAAAATAATTAAATCTCGCCATTTCCAACAATATGAGTAGAGCCAGAGAGTATAACGCTAAGGAAAAGAAATCCAATAAAGAGAAAAATATTACATGATCTAATTTAAGAAACAAAACAAACAAGCAAAGGTATAAAGTTGGGGGAAGAGAGGGGAAAACCAAGAAACAGACTTTTTTTAAAAAGATTTTATTTATTTATTTATTTCAGAAAGAGAGAGAGAGAGCAGAGGGAAGGACAGAAGAAGAGGGGGAGGAGCAGAGGGAGAGGGACAAGCCAACTCTGTGCTGAACATGAAACCCTATGTGGGATTGGACCCTGGGCTCCATCTGAGTTGAAATCAAGGGTCGGAAGCTTAACCTGCTGAGCCAACCAGGTGTCCCAAGAAACAGACATTTAACTATAGAGAAAAAAACTGATGGTTACCAGAGGGTAAGTGGTTGGGGAGATGGGGGAAATAGGAGACAGGGATTGAAGAGTACACTTAACTTATTTAATTTTCATACATAAAAAGGAAGAAAGAAAAAGAAACTATGACAAAGTATGCAAAATCCCTGGATCAGAGAAAGAGACCATTTATTACAGGGAGAAGAACATTCAGAGCAGTGTCTTGCATGGATGGGATCCCCATACCCAAAGGGCTATGTGATGAAGGCCAAGTATTACCTACGCATGTGGTGGCTGAAACCCAGGAGCAGAGTCCCAATGTTAGGAGACTCAGCTTTCTCGAGGCTGCCAACACATCTACCCTTCTCAGCTCTTGAGAGAGAATATTCATCACTCTTGGATAAAAACAAACATCTTAAACAAACATTATTATCTTAGAATGTTCCTGGGGAGGTATGTCCTCAGATTCCTCTGGATGAACCTCTGACTTCCAAAACTGTTTGTTATTCAAACACATCTTTGCTGAGGAGACCCTAACTGTGCAGGTACATGAAAAATCCATGGAAAATTATTTCCCAGCAGTTACCCATTGGTAAATTGGGGAAGAATATTTTACCACGTTGGATTCAGTTTTGTCCTTTTCTCCAGTGTCTTTTCCACTGAGAGCATTGAAACTCTACAGAAAATACTAGTTGAGAGAGTTATTAAGCATGTCTCATTCTGGGGTTCTGAAAGCAGAACCGACTGGTTCTCACACAAACTGACATCAGATACTTTATCAGTGATTCATCATAAGGTTGATATTTTAGCCTTTCTTTTGTGTCTCTGCTTTCTTACTCAATTTGTCAGGATCTTGTTAAGGAGGAAGTGTGCTTAGTTCTTGGATGGTCCCTAAAAGAATCTACCCATTCTTAGTATCATTCTATTTAACCATTCCTATTGAGGCAAGTTACTGATGAAATTTTTTTCAATATGATTTACTTTAAAAGACATGGAAATATGATTTAGTTTGGAAAAATCTTCCATCCAAAATTATGAGAATGAACGTTTGTATCATGTAAATCAGTAAATCATGTAAAAATGATTGCTTATGTGTTATTTCAACTAATTCCCAGAGACTGCTGATTTTTAAAAAAATGCTTCTGATTTGGATAACTCTCATATTAGTGTTTCAATCCATGTCTCCTTCTTAACTAACTTTTTTCTAGTCTTTTGGATGGTGATTGTAGGGCCTATTAAAAAAAAAAGCCAATAATAGCATTACATATGAATGGATTAAACTACCCAATCAAAAGACACCTGGGATAATAAAAGCAAGATTGAACTAAATGCTTTCTATTAGAGACACAAATCAATGATACAGATAAGTTAAAAGTAAAAGGATGGAAAAATCTTCATCATGCAAACATCAAAAATAAAGAAACCGGAATGATTACAATACCTGAAAAAACACATTAAAATTAAAAGAAGTGTTATAGGTATAATATATTATGAGCAATAACAATGAATGAAGTATGGTATATGCTACAATATGGATGAACCTTGAAAGCAGCATGTTAAGTGAAAAAAGTCAGCCCCCAAACAACCTCTTCAGTACGTTCCACTCATATGGCTTCACTAATGGTGAAATGATTTTCTTTATGCTATTGCATACACATTCCAGAACAAGTTACTAACATCGCTTTGTCCTAGAGCACTCACTCCTCAATTGAATCAGCACCATATTAGCTATGTAAGAATGCCACTTGTACCCAAGTATAGCTCTGTACCAAACTCCACATATTTTTAATAACTTGCCATCTAAAAGTTGTAAGAGACATTAATACCATTTTAATAAAAAAATCAAGAAGGCTTTCTTTTCTATTTTTTCATGGGACTTTGAAATCTTCCCAAATTAACTGGTATTTAAAAAAAAAAACCTTCTAATATATTAAATATCAAATTTAGAGAGAACTTAACACTCAGACTCTCCTCCACATTAGCTGAGTCCCGGAGCTTGAGCTGAAACATCACATGTTGATGTGTTGCCAAAACCTTTCAATTAATTAAGTCACTATATTTGGCTCTGTCTCTAGTGGGTTTACTGTTTATCCCAAGCAGGTGTTGATGGATTAGGACATTTCTTTCTGGCTGATTCCTGATTAAATTTGAACAAAGAACCTGACAGCTGTCATGTCTCTGTTTCCATAACTCTTTCCTCAAGTCGGAAAGTATCCAGCCTACCACATGAGAAAAGTGTGGAGAGTCATCTTGTGAAGATAATCTCAAAGTTAGCCAAAGGTATGAAAAAAATATATTATTTTATTCACTTCTTCCTCAGTGGTATGGTCTATTTAAATTGAATGAGAGCAGGAAAATTTTAAAAGCCTGATTTATTATATGCAGTTAAAAGTAAGGATGTAAATAGTGATATGCCTTTCCCCTTCTCCCTATTCTTTTATTGTATTAAAAGGGAAAAATATTCTCCCCATCTCAAATTCTCACCTCCAAGATAAATCTATGAGAGGGTGAGTGTATATCTAATTTTCACTCATAAACTGTGACTTGTGGCCTGGTTGCATTGAATTCCTTCTGTGGCCGTTTTGGTCCAGAGAACATTGATTGGCCTTCTAACACTTTAGTATTTAAATTGTTTACACACACTTTGCTTTTGCAAAGGAAAATTATTTCAAAATAAAATTCTTATGCAATTTTAATGTTTTCTATGGATCTATTTCTTCCTTTTGAATGGGTAAACACAAAATAATACCTTATAAACTAATTGCATCTGTTTGTGCTTTTATTTTCTGGAAATTAATAGCATACTTTCTTTTGCAGCAAGAAGTCTATTCATCTGCCTGTTTCTCTCATATTTCCTCTGACCAGAAAAAAACACAGTACAACTGCTGATGAAATATACCAGACACATTATATTTTAAGTATTTTAATGCTCTTCCTTGGTTTCACTCCCCTCCTCTGTCACTTTCTCTCTGCCTCCTTGTCACTTTCTCTCTCTTCACAGGATGAGCAGCGCAGGTCACTGTGCATATCCACATGATTCCTCATCTGAAACCGATAGGATGGATACTTTTCTGCTCTTTTAATCTTTTCCAAACCATGGGATTATTTTTCCCTACCCTAAAATGTGTTAAATTACTGCCCATAAACAAAACAAAAATACCCCATGTCTCTATTCTTCTCTAACAGTCTAATATATTTTAAGTCAAACTTCCACAGCCTGCAAATATTAGTCATTTTTCTGACCTCCATTAACTCCTCAACCTACTGTACAAGAGCTTCTACCCTTCACATTTCTAATAAAACTGTGTTTTCCCCAGTTTACAAATTATCACTTAGTTTCAAAACATAATGAAGCCTTTTCAGTTCCCGTCTCACTTAACCTCACTGCACTTTTTAATTTGTGGTCCATTAATTTATTCTTGAAAATGGCATCTTTAGTTTCTGTGACACTATTCTCTACTAGTTTTTTCTCCATTCCTTTGGGCGTTCAAGTTAAATATTGAATTTCAATTTCTTTGATTTTGTTTATTTTGCTTAAGAGCGTTCCCACTCCAGGTTGTCTTATTTTTTTTCCCATGTATTGCTCCTTCTGGTCCACACAGAGAGGCATCTCTCCCCCATACCCATACCACTTCAGGCATATCTCCAACCCTTCATATCCAGTTTTTGACCATCTTCTCTTTACATGTTAAGTACTCTGCACCTTGAGGTCCTGTGGACAAGAGCAGAATTTTTATAAAGTTAGTACTCTTAATTTCCTAGTTCTGAATATATTCTAGGCACTCCAGAAATGTGATTTTATATAATCTTAATTAAATAAAATGAATAATGAGTGATTTTACTTACTCTGACGGCATATACTTTAATGAGTGATGTTACTCACTCACTCCTGGTCTCCTATCATTCTGGTGACTCTCTTGCCTGTGTATCATAAGACCGTTTCCTAAAGAAGTCTCCTGTCATTCTTCACAATGGACCCAAAGTAATTATTATAAAATAAGCTCAAATCTTGATAAAATTTGATCAATCTTGATAAATCTTGATAAAATTTAATTTTTTTAATCTCATTTTTTATAGGATAAAACTATACTCCTTAACAGGGAACATAAATTTCTTCATTTTCTGACCTATGCCTATAAGTTATATGTAATTTTGTTTGTTTGTTTTGTTAATGTGATGTCCATTTTGATGCATCTGCCTGCTGAGGCTTAATTCTCCGTTGTTCAGATAAAAACTTGGTGTTTCTGTGAAGGTATCTTGTTGATGTGATTAAACTCCATAATCACTTCATTACAATCCTTTATTCTGGATAATGTGAGTATGATTCATTTGGTTGAATGGTTTTACAAGCAGAGTTGAGGCTTCCTTGAAGAAGGAGAAATTCTGCCAAGGACACCCCTTTCTTCCTTCTTTCCTTTCTTCCTTCTTTCCTCTCTCCCTCTCTTTCTTTCTTTCATTCTTTCTTGATTTTATTTATTTATTTGATAGAGAGCACAAGCAGAGGGAGTGGCAGGCAGAGGGAGAGGGACAAACAGGCTCCCTGTCCAGCAGGGAGCCCAATGCAGGGCTTGATCCCAGGACCCTGGGATCATGACCTGAGCCAAAGACAGGTGCTTAACCATCTGAGCCACCCAGGAGTAGGGCAGCCCTTTCAACCTACATCCCAAGCTCAGGGATGCCTTTCCTGATGGTATGGCCTGTGGACTTTGACACCTAGCTCCCACAGTTGTATAAGCCAATTTTTTTACAGTAAATATCTTAGTATATATTACCTAGTCATTCTGATTCTTCAGAGAACCATGACTGAAAAGGATTTTAGTACTGAGAGTAGTTCTAGAGGAATAGAATCTTAATGATAAGTTTTCTGAATTGGCTTTGTGAGACACAAAATTGATTCTTTAATTTTATTAGATTTAGAGATGCCAATTATTCTATTTTTAGTGGGAAAGAGAGTACTGGTAGCCCTTGGCATAGTAGGCAAAATATATACATAAAATATCACCATTGGATACTCCAAAATAAACATTTACTTGATACAAAATTCTGGCTGACCATGTATTTGATACCATAGAACATTTTTTTAATTCATTAATTTATTTGAGAGGGGTAGGGGGGCAGGGAAAGAATCTTCAGGAAGACTCCCTGCCGAGCATAGAGCCTGATGAAGGATTCTATCCCACAACCCTGGGATCATGACCTGAGGTGAAACTAAGAGTTGGGTGCTTAGCTAACTGAGCCACCCAGGCACCCCAAAACATTTTTGTCAAACTAATAATAAATATAACGCGTTTGGCTGGTTGCTACTAATTGAAGTGAACAACGTGAAAAAAGGAAATGATCTCAGAGATTCAATTTCCTTGCTCAAGTTCTACATGACTGGCCTAAAAAATTCTATATCTCCTCTGAAAGAAACCCTGTTATTCCTTAGGCACAGGGCTGAGATTTCTGAAAGTTAGAGTCTAATCTTACAAGTGGCTGAATTACAATACAAATTCTATTTTGCTTTGCAGGGTGTCTTCTGTTAAAGCAAGGGCACTGATTCAGGAAGAAAGAGATCTTAAAATTATAATTGGGACAAGTGGACAGATCGTGATAAAGCTGGGGACACTGTGGAAACCTATGGCAATGGCTGGTTGGTGATGTTGTATCTAGGAAAATGAAAGATGGATGCTATTCTAAATTCTATATCCAGAAAATAGTCTGTTCTAGAACAGGAGACTATCTTAAATTCCCCAAACAAATTTATAGTGATAATCTTTCTGAGCCTTTCCAAGGGGAACCATGGCCATTAATGGGATGACAGTCATTGGGGAAAGTAAAATCATCAGATCTTTCAGTGATTACTGGATGACAGCTCTGAACTGACACTAATTCAGAAGACCCAGAACATTAGTGTGATCCACCAGACAGAGTAAAGGCTTCTAGAAACCCGATGATAATGGAGTTGTAGTTTAGGTCCCCAAGCCCATTGCCTGATTATTTCCTGTTCCAGAGCACATATGCTCAGAATGCATATACTCAGCAACTGGCCAGATCACCACATTGGCTCCCTGACCCAAAGAAAGGCTGTTGTGGTAGGAAACCTAGTAGAAGTCCTTAAGACTGTGTCTATATATGACAATAGTTAACTCAAAGCACCCCTGCCTTCAAGATGGATTGTAGTATACTTAAGACTTGGAAGATGGCAGTGGGGATGATTCCCATCATATCCTCATTTAACTTGCCTATTTAGTCTGTGAAGAAAAGAAATGGATCTTGAAAAGTGACAGTAGATTATTGTAAACTTACTCAGACTCTCTAATGTGGCTGTCCTTCCAGATTTGATTTTTTTGCTTGAGCAAATTAATACATCCCCAAGTACTGACATGTAATAGTCCATCTGGTGACTTTTTTCCCCCTCTATAAATATTAGTAATTGCCACAAGATGTAGTTTTTTGAAGTGGCAAGGCCAGCGGTATGTGCTGACTGTCTTTCCCTGGAGTTAGACCAACTCTCCAGCCCGACCTAATAATTTAGTTCATGGGGCTCTTGATTACCTTTCCCTTCCATAAGACATCACACCTGTCCAGTTATTGATGGTATTTTGTTGATTGGACTTAGCAGAAAAGTACTAACTATCTCCAGACACATTCATAAGATGTTTTTTATGCAGAAGATGACAATATATCCTACTAAAATTCAAGGTCTTTCCACCTCTGTAAAATATATTGGGGCCCAGTGGTATGGACAATGCTGAGACCTCTTTTAATGCAAAAGAAAAATTGTTGCACTCCTAGTGGAAAATCTTTGGATTTTGGAGGCAACATACTCCTCATTTGGATGTTCTATTCTGACCCATTCATTGGATGACCTGAAAAGCTGTTAGTTTTGAGTGGGGCCCAGAAAAAGAGGAGGATCTGCAACAGGCTTAGGCTGGCTGGTCTGCAAAATATTTTAGCTACCTGGCCCTATGATACAGCAGATCAAATGACGCTTGCAGTGTCAGTGGTAGGTGTGCTGTGGGGAGCCCATGGCAGGCCCTGGTGGTTTCATCACAATTGAGAAGCAGGTTTTAGTTTGCTACTGGGCTTTAGCAGAGACTGAAAGTTAAGTTGCTTATTATGAACAGCATGTTGTCTGATGAAACAAGTTATATAAATGAGAATGCCCAGCAATACTTCATTATTAAATGGAAGTGCTAGATAATAGATAAGGCTCCAGCTGGTCTCGAAGACACAAATAACTAGCAAATGCAAGTGGAAAAAATATCAGTGTCTCCCACTTCTGCTATAACAACTTATCTCTCCAGACTGTACCTGTGGCTTCACTAGGGATTACCAGTGGTAGAGAAAACTGAATCCTGGTTTACAAGGAGTTCTGAGTGATATGCAGGCACCCTCCACTAGAAGTGGACAGCTAATCACTACGGCTTCTTTATGGAATGTCCCCAGAGGACCCAGGTGATGGGAAATCCTCCTGTGGGCAGAGCCACCTTCATAGCCACCTGAGAAATCCCTAAGGCCTCATACAAGTTTTCTCACCTGTGAAGAGAATAAAGATAAGTGCCCTGGCATGAATCATTTTGGAAAATTATTTGAGATGATACATATAAGACATTTAGGACATGTGTTGCATTGTAATTGTAATATTTTTGCTATTATTATGTATTATTATGTATATTATTATGTAATATATTTTGTATTTATTATGTAATATTATGCAGTATTTTTGCTATATTATGTATTATTATTTCATAGAGTTCTTTGATTCTTCCTAAAGGGCATATATTAATAGTCAAAAATTTCTAATTTAAGAATTACTTAGATATTGACAAAAGGAGCTTCTGAGTCATGGCAGAACTGACCTCTCAGATTTCACACTAGGGCCTGCCAAATTGAAACAGTTACCTAAACATTAGCCAAACATATATGATTCATAAAATTGAACGATGTCATTGAATGATATAGTCACACTTATATAAATTTGCTTAAAAATCAAATATACAGAGTTTAATTGGATTGGATATTTATAATAATAAATGATTCACCAAGTTTTTGTTTTTTTTATTTTGTTTTGGGTACACAAAATGTGTTATCTATAGCAGCATAAAGTGTCATACATAAAAAGAGAAAAACAAATATAAAAGATAAGTGCTTGAAGGTTTGAATTAAATCAATAAAAGATAACTTAAAACTGACATCCTTTTAAAATACCATTATGAAACAAGAATTCACAACAGGAGTTAAAAATGTCAAATGCAAAGAATGAATTTCTTTGCTCCTGTCAATGTAACAAAAGGTCTAAAATATTGTTTTGAGTACATTCAATCTTTTCATATTTAAAAATATCTCAATGGTTGAAAAATTACTATTATCCTAATTTAAAAGCATATTACACAAATACCCTGTATGCTTTCATATTATGGGCATTTTGCATATCTTCTTAGATTTTGACAGGCATTGTTAATAGTTGAAATTATCTGCTGGGGTGTAAGGAACTTCTAAAAAACTTTTCTCTGAAAGAGGATATGTTCTCTTCTCCTGTGTATTTAGATTTTCTTGTGTGAGACTGAATTTTTAAAATGGTTTTGTCTATTTTGTAACACGAGAAGTCAAATCTGGGAACAAAAGCCAGTGCGCTGAAGTTGGCAGAGGGGAAGAATTAAGATAATCTGTTCCTTGATGATATTTTTGAGCTCCTTCATTAATTAACCTTAAAATTGCCTCCTCTCTTAATCTTTTTTAATTGGAATAATACATTTGCTTTATTTTAATACATATTTAGTTATTTCTATTTTCCTGTTAATTGACCAAAAGTATCCTAAATGATACATTTCAGAAGATACCCAAATCCTAATATTCTAATCCATCTCCAAGCTGTTATTATGTTTGTGACATAGAATACTTGGTCATCCATAAGCTAAACCCTGAGGACAGAATTGCACCAGTACCTGAGATCTGCACAGAAGATATTTGGGGACTCCCAACTCAACTTTTTTTTATTACACACAATAAAAAATAAATACACACTTGAAATTAGTATAATTAATGCCATTATATGCCAATTGTACTTCAATTTAAAAAATATAATTTTTTGGTATTTGAAACAAGTCAGTTTTTCTCCTGTAGCATTTTACAATACTGAATCAAATTAAAAGTACTTCTTGTAACTTTCTAAATCTAGAACACAGCATAAAACTTTGTTCCTTTCACTATACTTCCATTATTTACTTCACCTTCTTTGAAAGTATAAAGATCGTTTTCTCCCCTGAATATTTCCTTTCAAAGTATATGCTTCTGCTATCTCTAATACACTGCTTTTCTGATCAACTATGTAAAGTTAATATTTGTCCTCTTTGTAGGTTGATTCATGTCCTTTGTTTACTCATCCTTAAGCACAGACAGCTCTCCCCAAGTTTGCAATCCTCAAATATTAACATGAATAAATTTTTTCTAGTCTCTTCTTCTCATTTACATTGACATTTTGCAAGACCAGACAATAAGTACAAATCCTTCCAACAGAGTTGCAAATAACTGAGCCTTTCAAATTTTTTCTTTGAATTCTATATCATGGGAAACATTAAATGTGACATAATAATTAAATTTTCATATCTTTAAATTTTTTCAAATTATTCTGTCTAAATTATAGTGTTCATTTACATATGAAGTTATTGCTATTCCCTATCCTCATGTAGTTGAACACTTGTTTTTGTATTGGGGGTGTGTTTCAGAAAAGGGTAGTTAACAAATTTTCATTATTGTCCTATTTTTCTGAAAAATATTTCTTGATGTAAGTAAAAATCTAACTTCTCTAAAATACATTGTGGCCTTGTTGGTAATTTAAAGATACAACTATATACTTGTTCTGTGCATATGCAAATATTAAATACTTGTGTGTGTGTGTGTGTGTGTGTGTGTGTGTTATCAGGTGTAATTGCCTACTAAGAATAGGTTCAACGTAATTTTGGTTATAATGTATATTTTACCAACATATTACACAGAAACATAATCTTACTTTTTTTTTCTGAAGTCATATCAGAAGTCATTTAAATTTAAATGCTTTATTGATGTAAGGTCAAAATATGATTATAAAAGGGATATATAACCACAGAGAAAATATTTCTTGGGAGGATAATGAAACTTTTACATTTAGAAGAATAACATCTTATTTTGAGAATTTACCCTACTCTGCACAATTATCTGAAAACCTGAAATGTCAAGGTATCAATGGAAATAGAATACAACTACCAATAATTTTATATAATATAAATGTATAATCATACAAATCAATATAACCTGTTTTGTCATTTTAAATTCTGACTTGTACTTTCATTCACTATGTTAAATATGAGACAAAGAAATAGACAGTAAACATAAATAATTTTATCCAATGAATTATGTTTGTGTTTGATTCATATAGTAGTAGTATTTGATATTAGTTTGAAAATATCTAATTCCCTAGAGATAAGTATATAGTCTCCAGAATGAAAAGTTAGAAATATCTACCATTGCACATGATAATAATTTCTTATTCCTTTCAAACAACTTGAACTTTTGCCTAAATAATGAGGTGTGTGAAAAATTATGGAGTTCTCTAGATAAGGAGATGGCCATAGCTGGAATGGAGAATAAGAGTAGATGTTCTAATACAGTTTGTTTCAGTAAGTTTTTCTTCTCTTCTATATTGCAGTGAAACTCAATAAATAATGCATATCAATTTAAACACACACACACACACTTCCACCTAGAAACTGGCTTTCAAAATGTCTCATTGAATCAAACTTTCTCAAATCTGTTTATTTAAATAATCATAAACTGCCTGATTTCTTCTGTTAAACAAAAAATACAACTTTCAAACTTCATTTCTCTGTTATTTTGAGAGTAATTTGAACATTTTAATTTATTCATTGAGATATGTTTGGAATTCTAAGTGAGTTCAGTAAGTATTACATAGGAAATAGTTTATTATTCAGTATCTATGACAATAATAATTAATATGTGCAATAATAACCACTTACTTAACTACTGTAAGTATTATACTTAAGTCCTATAATGAATTTTGTGTTCTAATTTATTATTATACCTTCCCTGATTGTTAGAAACATACTATAGCAAAATAAATTATTCTTTCAATCTGCTTTTGTTGGAAACAAATATTTATACAGCACCCACTTATAATTCATCCTCTTTACAAGAGCAAAATGCTTCATTATTATACTAAACTAATGTACTAAGTGTTTAAATAATATTGTTCAACAGGTATATTAACATAATACTTTCTGAATGGTTTCTCTATGTTGTATTTTATTAAAATGTGTACATATGCTCAAAATATTTTAATGTATTCATTAAAAGTAGTTATATTTTCCCAGCAAATATTTCCCCAAGTTTAATGGTTTCATTTATATGTAAGATTATTTTATCAATGTACTTGTGGTCTGCAGTGAATATTTTTCTTTCCTATTGTTGTGGTAATATGGTGATTTTTCTTGGAATTCTTCACCTTCCAACATTCAATTACTAAAATTGCCAGTTCTAACTCCCCAATTATCTCGGATACTTCCTTTTCTCCCATTCCTCTACTATTACTTACTCAACGAAATCATTATCTCTTACTTGGACAAGTTTAAAACCCATTTTTCTCCATTCTTGTAATCATCCAATGTTATTGGATAAACTATAAACTTAAGCCAAAACCCTACGTGTTTTCATAGTCAGATTTATCCCTTCTTAGGGGTCAATCTTCTCTCTCATCGATACACATAATAACATAGTATTTCAGAAAAGTAAGCCTATATCCAGTAAGATAGATACAAGTATGTAAGTAAGCATGTCTACTGTATGACTCATTTGGGAATAGAATTCATTTACTTTATGATAATGTAACCACTCCATATTGACCTCACCAATATAATGATGTATTTATTTTTGGAGGATGATAGATGGGAAATATATGTCTATGTGTTGGGGTTTGGGGAAAGAAACAAAGTTAAGTCTTCAACTTCTGTGGTGAGAAGTCAATAGAAAATGTCTAAAGGATCAATCAAGCACAATCTCTGGAGATATGGAAGTAAATCACAAAAACTCAGCTAACAGATTTGAAAATAGTTACCTGGGGAAGAAAAAATAAGGAAGGGAAATGAAGGCCATTGACTGCCTTTTTTTCTTAACAAACCTTATAAAACTGGCTGTCTCTTTACATGGGTGTATAAGTTTGACAAATTTAATAATTGTAATGATTGAAATCACAAGGTGTGGAAAATAACATCACCATCTCTATAAAAACCTTGAGCTATCTATCACTTTCCAGAGCAAATGTGTCATAGGCAATCAAAGTAACAATTATCAGGACACTAATTGGAATAAAAGACGAATAAAATAAACTTCAACTTGCAACTCATTCATATGTGTAATGAAAAAATGAGTATTCAGTGGGAAATGTGGTTGATAAATCAGAGAACTGAATATGCTTGTAAATTCTTTGATGATGCATGTATATTGTATTTGGCCTGAAGTGGTGTTAATAAGACCACTGGAGAAATGTGGTGCAGAGAATTTCCTTTTAAGTATCAAGTCAATTAACATTTAATCTTTTTGATTTAGTCGATTCTCTCCTTTGTTCTTTTCACAAAATAAATTAATTTGTCTCAAATAAAGCTTAATGTATTTTTATAGAGTGAAGATTTGTTTTCAGAATATGTGTTCCTCCTGCTCTGTCCTTTGGAATATATTAGATGGAAATTTTCATTTGACATTCTAACATCAAAGAAAGCATTTGGGGAGCTACATACTAATCAGGAACTTAATAAGAGAACGATAAGATTGCTTTGTTGAATGTAAAACTGACTAATACCTACTAGGGCAATAAACTTGGGGAGTTCTCCTTTCCACCAGAAAGAAATAATGTTCACATTTATCGGATAAAAATATACAAAGTAATATGTGATTTACTTAATTAAGTGTTTTAGTATCATTGAGTGGAATTTCCACTATTAAAGAGGAGGGAGCATAGACATCTGATGCCTTGCCTTTTCGATTCACATGTATTTCTATTTTCCATCAGAATGCCCCTTCGCATCCAACTTAGATTGAATGCATTTCCTGTTTGCCCTATTCTGAATTATCTATGCTCTACAGTTAAGAGATACAGATACAGAAAAAACTTTTCCAGACTAAGAAGGCCATAAGTCTCAGAATATAACCCAATTTCATCTACATCTTGTTTTTCTTTTTGCATTTCTGGGCTCCTAATCTTCCCTCAGACAAAATGAAAGTGTCACACTCATTAAGACAAGGGACACATACAAGAACATTAAAAAAAAAAAAATTGTGATAGCCAAATATGAAATGTCTTACCTAATTTTAGTTCCACATATGTATTCCTTAGCAACATTATCCCATTTCACATATGAAGAAACAGGAAAAAAAGGTTGAAGTACTTAGCCCAAATCATAAGGAAAGTGAAGGTACAGCAAGTGTTTCAAAATGTCTCTGATGCAAATCTCCTGTCCCTAACAGGCTACACTGATTTTCAAAGGACTTCCTGATTCAGATCTTACCTGTGACATGTAGTTGACAGAAAACATGCCTAGTCTTCTTTTAGTTTTCCAATTATCCTTTCTGACCTCAAAGATACACATGCTTAATGAAAGAATAAATCAACAACTCAATCAACCAAGCCAAGAGCAACAAAATAAAATCTTCACAAAGAGTAGAAAAACGTACCTATTATCACTTATTTCTGAGTGTTTATACTCTAGCAAGATATTCAATGATCATATTTTTACCAAGTAGTTTTGTGAATGTTTTTAGAAGATTTAAATTTCAAAGGTAAATTCATTAGTTTATTTTCACCATTTGAAGTTATCATATGAATTATTTAAACTGAAGTTTTTCTTAAGCTGAAAATAAAAAAAATATGACATTTGTAATTTAAATACTTCATTGATAATCTCAATATGCCTATAAATATACTGCACAGGTTTAAAACTGTTTATTAGGGGCGCCTGGGTGGCTCAGTGGGTTAAGCCGCTGCCTTCGGCTCAGGTCATGATCTCAGAGTACTGGGATCGAGCCCCACATTGGGCTCTCTGCTCAGCAAGGAGCCTGCTTCCTCCTCTCTCTCTGCCTGCCTCTCTGCCTGCTTGTGATCTCTCTATCAAATAAATAAATAAAATCTTTAAAAAAAAATAAAATAAGATAAAACTGTTTATTATATTATAATATGTAAGCTGACAAATCGATGGGTAATCTATCTTAAACATAGATAAGTCTATACATAATAAATAATAATAAATTCAATTTAGTATAATAAATTCAATTTAAAACCATTTTAATATTGTTTTGACATTAATAATGTTACTCTAGTCTCTGAGGGGTCCTTTAATTAATAGAATTCCTCCTCTGCACCTGATGTATAAATAACAAAGAAAGCAAATAAATAACAGTTGGAAGTCCACACAACAGTTTTGGAGAGCATGGCTCCCCAAATGGGTCAGCTAAGTGAACTCCAGAATTGGCAGGCATGCCGCATTCCTAGACTGCGCTGTACTTAGACTAACCCCTTGTGTAAACAATGCTGAAGGATGGAGGAGTAAAGGAGAACACATGCTAACTGCATACAAACCAACCCCACGTTTCTCATGAAGAGCAATTGTTAACTTCTTCTTTTTTTTTGGTCTCTGATGTATTTTCTCTAATTTGATGTTAGTTATTCCATTTCTATAGAGATTCCTTTCACTCACTCAGATAGTCCAGAGTTGTTACGTGCATGATTGTGCCTTCACAATGTAGGTATTAAGACTCTTTCTGATTTTCCAGGGAGTGAATTTAAATTTAGACGTAAATTTGTCTTATAAATATTACATTTAAAACACATGGTTATGAATTATCAAGGAGATATTATTTTATTATCACTTACTACCCCAATTGCCAACCAGAGCATTTTCTTGCAATTTGCTGGTAATGTGATAAATTAATATACTGAAGGGTTAGAAATGTTGGCTACTAGGGGTACCTGGGTGGCTTAGTCTTTAAGCAGCTGCCTTCAGCTCAGGTCATGATCCCAGGGTCCTGGGATCAAGCCCCACATCGGGCTCCCTGCTCAGCGGGAAGCCTGCTTCTCCCTCTCCCACTCTGCCTGCTTGTATTCCCTCTCTTGTTGTGTCTCTCTCTGTCAAATAAAATATAAAAAGAAAATTTTGTTGGCTACTAGCTTTTTATGGATTACCTCCAATTGGATTTTCCCTCTTGACAAATACAGGGTTTTGCCCACTGCCCCTGTGTTCCTCAAGGCCAAGAAAAGTAGAACTCAAGTTCACATCATTTGTAAATATCTTTAACAAAAAAAGTCAGATTTAGAATGCTTAATTTTACTAGTTTTGATATATAAGCATCTTTTTTTTTATTATTTTGCCATTTCATTAATTACACTTAAAAATAATTTTATCTTTCTTTTTTTTCTTGTTTTTCTTGTTTTCCTGTAAGACTATCAATAAAGGCACTCAGTCTGTTTGCTACATAGAAACCTTTGATTTTTAAAACTTATGATTATACATTTTTAAAATGTTCCTTTTCAATATCAGTGATGCTAAATCTAATTATTAAATGCCTATTTTGTACTACAATGAAAGGGAGGAATTTGCTCTGTTCTTCTTTAATTCCACTCCACAAATAAAGGAAATATAGGTTTTTGTCTTCCACGTTCACACCAAAGTTGCATGAATCGTATTCAGATGAACCGTTATTTTGGTGCTGACAGTGATCCATACCTTGCAGTGTTAATGCTCTTGGGTAGTCACCTCACACTTTGACAATAGAGTTGTTCCTGTGACTGTGTTTGGTGAATGCAGCTCGAACAAGTATGATGAAAGGAGAAGCTCCCTGGGCTCTCCCATTAGGGTTTGTCTTCTGGAAGTGTTCTTTCTTGGAACTTGGCTGTGATGTTATAAGGAAGATCAAGCTATCACATGGAGAGACATCACACAGATATGTGGTCAATGCCCCACCAGAGCTACCGTAGCCAACACCAACTTGCCAACAAAGTGAGTAGTCCATCTTGGAAGTGTTTGCTGCAGCCCAGATCAAGCTGTACCAGCTCAGGCTAAGTAGAGCAGGAGCAGTGAACCATCTCCACTAAGCTCGCCCTGACTTGTGAAACCCTAAACCATTAAGATTCAAGATGAGTTTGTTATACTGACAATAGATAATGGATAACATTATCAGTCATATAATATGACCTTTGCAGGTGAATCATCATGCATTAATAAAAAGTATCAACACCTTAAGGAATGTTAGAAAGTCTTGACACAAATGAGCATGGGCTTTTGTATCAGAGGACAAGGGTTCTTTGGAGAACCTAGTCCTTCTCAAGTTGTGGTGTTTTTTTTGTTTTGTTTTGTTTTTCTAAGATTTTATTTATTTATTTGACAGAGACACAGTGAGAGAGGGAATACAAGCAGGGGGAGTGGGAGGAGAAACAAGCTTCCCATGGAGCAAGGAGCCCGATGTGGGACTCGATCCCAGGACCCTGGGATCATGACCTGAGCCGAAGGCAGACCCTTACCAATTGAGCCACCCAAGTGCCCCTAGTCCTTCCTAAGTTTGCTACCTTCAGTATTTCACTTAATTTTTCTTAATATAATTTTTATCATCTGTAAAATGGAAAAATAATAATAAAATCAAATTGCATGGGAATTAAATAAAATATGTGGGAATATTTATATGCATTATTTATATGCATGGAGTTAAATAAAATATGTAAAAATTAACCTATCGCAATCTTCAACACATAGGTAACAGTTAATAAATAAGAGCTGTTATTATTATTTTACTATATTCTGAAATATAATTTTGGTGTGATAAGTATATCCATTCTTCTCCATATATTTTGTTGGTTCCATATCTTAAAACTTCTTTATTATTATATAATATTTACAAGTAGTACTTATTACTACTAAGTAGAGCAGATATAATGCTTCTTTAGTTATAAATTAAAATTTCTCCTTTATGTTATTGATCCATTCTTTTCATATTTTCTCTAACACTCCTTCCAACTTTCTATCCCATGTCTATATAGAAAATAATACATAGGCTGATGCTTAATTGGGAGAAGAATTTTATGTTTACTTTTTATTTTATTGCTAAAGCTTTCTTGTCACTGGGCACTATAATTCTTCTTCTTCTTCTTCTTCTTCTCTCTCTATTCTATTTACATAAGTAATATCATACTTTCCTCTCTGGTAAAACATTCAATGCTTACAACTACATGCTCTGACATTCGTTAACATTCAATTATACCATAACGTGGGCATGTTACCAAAGATTACCATTCTTTTTTTCTTTTTCTCACATATTTCCATTACTGAAAATAATTTCTTTGGTTTTAAACTTTATATCCAACTGTGCCTAACTTCAGTAATTCTTTATTAGGGAAGAGATTACTGGGAGCCATTTATTTCTATCAGGTGGCAAAAGATGAATTAACAATGTCATAACTCCCAGTTTGTGGTACTACATTGTTGAGGAACAAACACACCCCTTAATTGGAAATTGACAGCTTTGGCACTAAATTGAACTAATCATTACTCACATTCACACTAGCCTCCATTTCCTCAAGCTCTATTAAGTCATTAAAATGCCATGACAATTTTCTCCACAGGTGTGGAAAACCAGATCCTTGCCTATGGCAGACTTAATTAAGATAACAGTTGGATAGTTATATTTAAAAGGGAGAAATCCAAGACACGATAATGCTTCTGAAAGTGCCCCAAAAGAAGAGTAGCTGGGGAGTGGCCTAGTTTTTTTTTTTTTTATCTTATTCCAATTTTATTGTTTGAGATTATCTATTTTATCGATGCTTGCTAGATATGTAACCAAACTATGACTGAAAGAAGTTAATAATAACTTTTAAATGACATGTGTATTTGGCTATATTTAAATTATTTTAAACTTGGAGTCTATGGTTTTACTGAGAGCTTATCCATAGCAAGTATATACATTTGCTGTTGCTTTTGTTTTCCTCCAGTAAATGGTCTACATTTCTCTCTTCTTCCCATGGTTTGACATAATCATTCCCAGAACAAAGTTTCTTAGACTTTCTAGCAAAGGGTGAGGAAGAACAACTAAGTCATTTAAACTGTTTGGTGACAATGAAACTATTTCAAGTTTCCAACAGTTTTGGGTGTTCACAATAACACCTCTTCCTTCAGGAAGTAAACTGCCTTGACATTTTTTTAAACTTATTTTTTCATTTTCTTAAGATTTTATTTATTTATTTGGCAGAGAAAGCACAAGGAGCTCTTGCACCAAACTGAGCAGGGAGCCTGATGCAGGGCTCTATCCCAGGATCCCGGGATCATGACCAAGCTGAAAGCAGATGCTTGAGAGACTGAGAAACCCAGGTGCCCAGTGTTTCTGAATGAGGGTGCCTGGCTGGTTTACTTGGTAGAACATGTGAGTCTTCTTCTTCTTCTTTTTTTTTAAGAGAAATTGATTGATTGATTTGAGAAAGAGAGAGAGCAAGAGAGCATGAGCAGGGGTGGAGAGGCAGAAAGAGAAGCAGACTCCCCACTGAACAAGGACCCTGATGTAAGGCTCAATCCCAGAACCCTGAGATCATGACCTGAGCCAGAGGCAGACACTTAACCAAATGAGCCACCCAGACACCCCAACCTTGATATTTTTTTGAACAGCAAGATGTAATAGAAATTTTTCTAAACCTATGAAATATAAGAAACTAATCTCTTGCAAACAATTTAAATTTCTTGGTTTGAGTCTAGATTTGGCATTTAGGGCAGAGTATTTTTTATTTATAAGCTCAATTTAAATCTGACCTTATTAAAATTCCTTCTTTCTATAACATAAAAAAAAATTAAAAAATCAGTGTTTCTCACTCTTTCCAGAATTCTCTTTCTTAGACAAAATCCAAGACAATTAGAAAATAGTATTTCTAAATATTGCCAACACTTGCAACTCTTCCTAACCAGTCCCCCTCTGTGTACAAGAATTAGGTTCTGAATTGCCTAGTCAATAAACCTGCCTTCTGAGAAATTGGTAATGATTGTTTATGGGAATTTCATATATGCCCTGCTTTGGAAAGGAGCTTTCATCAGGTGGTTGGATATCTTGTTTTTTTTTTTTTGTTTTGTTTTGTTTTTTTAATCTTATTAAATAATTGATTTAGTGCCCATCTTATTATGTTTTTATATTTAACATTTTTACTAACAAATTATTTTTGAGTTTTCATGTCTTATTATTCTATGAGTTAAGGCCTTATTTCATGGGATCTAACACGTTGAGTGAATTATTAAAAATACATGAATTGATTATATTTGTTTAGTAAAAAATTGTCATAAATACATTCTGCTTTGCAACAAATTGTCCCCCCAAAAATCTCTTTTGGTTAGATCAACTGATTATTTCAGTTGTATTGTATTGTATAGGTGTATTGTATGGGTGGAAGTTTCTGTGATCCATTCTGCATAACCGACCACTCCAACCTGCACATAGGCAGGCAGGCTGAAGAATGTTCTTGTGAGCCTTGTGCTGCATAAGTGACCTTGGGAGAATGATTAGTTGACATTAGGGGTCTCTGGGTCAGAACTGGCCTTTATGGGCTGGACTCCAAGAGCTGTAAATCTTGCCTTACATCCC
Organism: Lontra canadensis; assembly: GCF_010015895.1. Lineage (NCBI taxonomy): Eukaryota > Metazoa > Chordata > Mammalia > Carnivora > Mustelidae > Lontra > Lontra canadensis. The sequence goes on along the minus strand of NW_022631016.1, from coordinate 22,384,985 downwards.
CTCTGGCTCCAGGTTGGACCTCCAGGATGGTGGAATCTGGGAGGGGAGCCAAGGACACCTAGCCCAGTTTCCGTGAAAACACAGTAACATAGAAATGCAACTTGCTCCAAACTGCATGTAGGCAAATGAATGTTTAAACTCAGACACCCATCATTTGTCCTATAAATGCAGCCCTTATGAGGATGGTCAGTTGGAATTGTTGCTTGAGGGGAGGACGTTTCTTCCAGACCTTGCAAATGGGACTCCAGCTTGTCTGTCTCCGCAGGGCTTCCCAGAAAATGAGGTTGGGTGTTTTAAGTAACTGATCTAACTTTATCTCATTCCCCTTTACTGTTCAGTATTGCCCTCATCTATGCATAGACTTCCCTTCTTCCTCTTTTTTTTTTTTTTTTGAAATAATATCAATAGAATTTTTTTTTGTTTTTGTTTTTGGTTTTTTTATGTGTTGTTTTTTCCTCTTTGAAACTGAGAGTATCTATGGCTGCTGTGAATCTTTTCTTCAGAACACAAGCATGGCCTAAAATCATTGTTTGCCATCTACTGGGTAGATACAGGCACTGTTTTGTAACAGATAGCTGTAATAAATGAGAACTCAAACCAGCCTAAGGATATTGCTTTAGAGTCTTAATTGTTGTGAGTGTATATTCAAAATTCCAAAATTAGTAATCATGAATTAAATGTTTTATCATAGTAAAAAATATTTTCCAACCAAATCCAAATATTTCCAGAGAGGCAAGATTAGTAGAAATAATATGGGCTTCAAAACTAAGCATATCTTATTCAAATTCTTATCCTGCAACTCAATAATTTTATGATCTTAAGCAAATTATTTAACTACTGGCTAACTTTCAATATCTTTATTATTTTTATTTTTTATTTATTTTATTTTAAAAATTATTTATTTATTTATTTGACAGAGAGAGAGAGATTGATACAGGGAGGGAGCACAAGCAGGGGGAATGGGAGAGAGTGAAGCAATCTCCCCACCAAGCAGGGAGCCCTACACAGGGCTCAGTCTCAGGACCCTGGGATCATGACTTGAGCCAAAGGCAGACAAAGGCAGATGCTTAATGACTGAGCCACCCAGGAGTCCCTAACATTCAATATCTTTAAGATCATTGTGAGGATTGAGGAAGGTGATGCAAGTAAATCATACATTAGTAACTAGTCATACCAAGTGACTAATTCTTTTTGTGTTGATGCTAATATTAGCAGATTACCCATATATACATGCACTTCATTATTTTATTCTCTATAACAGCACTCCCCATTTTGTTTATATACAAATACACTAAGCATATAAGGGCATGGGTAGTTTTAAGTCAATCAATGCTGAATTCATAACTATCACGTAAGATCAATTTTCCAAAATTGACTTGTATGAGCAATGCCCATTGCATGACAATTTGTCTTTCTCCACTCTTCATTGCATGGAAAGCATATGTCTCATCCATCCAGAATCTTTCTTTTCCCTATTTTTTTAAAAATTATGTTATGTTAGTCACCATACACTATTAGTCATCATACATCATACATCATTACTTTTTTATGTAGTGTTCCATGAGTCATTGTTTTCATATAACATTGAGAATATTATTTGTGATGCAAGTCAAGTATAATCCTGTCCATAACCAAGTAAATGCAATTCTAAATATTATGTTTGTATAGAAAAGGGGAATTATACTAGTGACTAGATAAAAACTCATTTTGCATGACATTATATGGGTTTCATGAAATTTCTTTGCATTATTTTTCATCAGTTGTGTCTTGCTTTGTCATTACATATATGTTTTACTCTATTAATCTCATGTCCTTCACACTCGTTTCAAAAGCAGCCCAGAATTATAGATGAATATCATGCAGCCCTGGGGAGTCATGTGTCCACTGCACATCCTCCGGAAACAAGGATAAGCCAAGGTAGGTGGTATAGGCATGGAAGAAACATTAGCTATCATGTAGTCAAAATTCCCTGTTATATAGACAGGGACACTCCAACCAAAAGAGAGAAACCATCTGCCTGGGCACCAAAGAGCATTCCACTTGTCCAAAAACATCTTGCCTCACTAATATTATGGTGATTTAGCATGGCTTCTTTGGCTTTCCAGAATCCTTGCTAAACAAAATGAACTACTTAGGGAAAACTAATTGCTATTGGAATCCCTTAAACTCTTTGCTTCCCATGCTCATTTTAGGGTATGGGTTTTTAACGATTGACCCTATAAATAAGCTATCATGAACTAGGAATGGGATGCAGGACAAATTAGTTCTAAATGGGTATAAAAAAAAGTCTTAGTTCATTGTATAAGAAAAAAGACATTTAACAAGCGTTTTGGAGAGGCAGCATACCATAGAGAATAATGAGGCTGGAGCCAGATAGCCTGAGTTCAAATCCCAGTCTTGCCACTCACTAGCTTGGGACAGTTACTCACTGGTCCTTTAACTTAGTTCTTCCGTCTGTCCTCTCCTGTATATGGGAGCCAGTAACAGTAGAGTTTGTTTTTTTTGTTTTGTTCTATTTTCTTTTTTTTTTTTTAATAAGGAATTCAGTATAGTACCTGATACATACTAGTGCTCAATATATGGAGGTCATTGGTCTTTTCTTTTCAGATCTCCTCAGGTAAGACTTTACTAATATTTGTCACTCATTTATAGAATAAAACACATCCAGATCCATGGTGAATGAAAAACAATCATTTTCCAAATCAACCTATTTCAAAACTTTTACCTCCCAAAAGTTGAAACAGACCTTAAATTTTTAACCTGTTACTAACTATTATTAAATAAAATATTTGATTATATATAAAATTTTATATTTTTGGAATAGAACTTAAGATTAGTCATCTATTTGTTTAAGATTTCCCTGGTATTAGTTCTATATACAAAATCTAAAAGCATATACATACAGAATAGTGTCAGATTCTAGAAATACATATTTCTTCCCAGAAATATAAATTAACATTTCAAAAATTATTTTATTTCATTCAGTTGAATTTTCAATATATTGTAATATATATTTGGTACTATAAAAGTAAAAAATTAAATTTCATTTTATATCTATTTGCCTTTCTACACTTACATCTATATCTACTTGTATCTATCTATCTGTGTCTGTCTATCTGTTATGGACTATACTGTGTCCCTCAAAAATTCCTATGTTGAAGACTTGACCTCCAACTCTTCAGACTTTGATTGTATTTAGAGACAGTCTTTAAAAAGATAACTAAGTTAAAATGAAGTAATTAATATAAAGGCTGCTCTGATTCAAAAATGGAAATTTGGGGGGAAAAAAGGAAATTTGGACATCGATGCATAGAGAGAATTCAAACTTGAGACTATCTTCAGACACAAGCTTCACCATTATATCAGCTCTGGGTCTCCAGCTTGCTGGTCTATCCTGCAAATTCTGGGTATGGCTCCCATAATTGAGGAACCAGCTCCTTAAAAGAAATCTCTCTCTCTCACTTTCTGTCTAATGCATTACACAAAACCTGTTTGTTCTGTTTCTCTGGAGAAGCTTGGCTAATACAATCTGTATACAGAGAGAGGGAGGAAGAAAGAGTTTTTTAAAAAAAGAAGTGATAAATTGAATACTATTAAGTATACATGGCATTTTAAGTATGAAAATGTATTATATTAGGTAAAAATTGTGTAATAAAACTAAAATGGAAATGTTATTTTTATGAGAATAAATAAAATATAAACTGTCCACAGCTTAAATAATAGTTTCTGCAGATAAATAGGGTGGAGATAGAAAATAATGGTGATTATGCAATTGTAAAGGTAATTTCTACTGAAAAAATAATATTCCTAGTTAAAAAAAAGACTCAAAAATCACAAAAATATGATAATTACATCATTGGACTTTTTAATTTCATATGGAAAGAAAATTAAAATTTGTGAAGGTATAGAGATGACTGCATCCAAAGATAAATAAATAAATAATTAGGGGCTAATAAGACTAAAATGTTTTTAGGTTTTGTTTACTTAGTTAATACATAGTGGTTTAAAATTAATGTCAATGAAAATGAAAGTGTATTTTTTGTTTTGTTTTTAAAGATTTTATTTATTTATTTGACAGAGCGATCACAAGTAGGCAGAGAGAGAGAGAGAGGGAAGCAGGCTCCCTGCTGAGCAGAAAGCCCGATGCAGGGCCTGATCCCAGGGCCCTGAGATCATGACCTACGCCGAAGGCAGAGGCTTAACCCACTGAGCCACCCAGGCACCCTGAAAGTGTATTGTTTTTAACAGCTAGATTTGATGTATGACAAAAACTGCGATTTATATGTTGAACAAATTTACCAATACCTTACATGCTTATATCATGATTATTTATCCAATGGATTGCTTCATTTTAAATCTAATCACATTGGAAGATTATTACCTTTAACAAAGGAGAGATGATTATTACTTCTAAGAATGTGGAGAAAATGCTAAGTCAAAGAAAGACTTTGATTTGTCTTCAATAATTCTGTTTAACTATCTTAAACATGTTTTAAAGTATACAAGGAAATTCTGACATGCCCTTATAAGTAGTCAAAGATAGGCCTTGTCTCACCTATAGAGGTCATTTCGAGCTCAAAGAGCTCACCTGTATGTCATAAATTAAAATACAGTTTCATATGATGCTATGCCACATAATAGAGGTAACAATACAAGATGCTAGGGCAGAGACAAGGGTTCTAAAACACTGCTCAGAGAAAATAAGTCTTGAACTTAAAGATAAAGCAAATAAGTAAAAATTAACCAATAGAATAGATTGGTTTAAACAGGTTTTTGGAAACACATAGAGAGTTCTGAGCTGATACATGTGGGGTGATGAGTACATATGGTGAATAGCTGAACCCTATAATTAGAGTTGGTATCATTTGGATTGATGCCAACTAATCTAAGAATTTTTTCCTTATAACTATGGGAAGATTTTTGATAATTTTATGACATTTCCCAGATGTGAGTTTTAGAAAATTCTCTCTAGACTTAATTTGGAGGATGTATTACTTGGATTAAAACTACTGTAACAATCTATCATTTTCAAGCAATTACTATTTAGGAGATCAAATAAATTGGACAGACATTGTGATCACATTCTTCTAAAGAAACATTTAAAATAGAAAGTTAGACGACATGCATATTTTTATACATGTGTGTATAAATGTGTATATTTTTATACAGGGAAGTCCTAAATCATCCCCTTTCAATTTTAGGACTTTGATGTTACTGGGATAATATTGCAAAAATTAAGAATTACAGCTTTAGAACTTTGAAATTACTTTCACAAAATTGTTATTTATTCTATCAACGTTGCACTTAGTTCTGCAATTCAATACACCTTACCATTTAGTACTGGAAGTCGGAGTATAACCTTTTCTCAGATGTAGTTCAACTACAGCAGGTGATTAAAAGCATCAGTTAGAGATATGTAATTATAAAGTATATGGTGATGTAATTATAACCATGAATTTTTCTTTGTGGTTTGTAATACTGATAGCTATTTAATACACTATTATCTAAAAATATATAAAATTTTTCAAAACAGTCTCCTTATATCTCTGAAAGAACATTATCATCACATTAAAATTTTCAGTAACAGTGTTTCATTTTTCTTGTCTTTCTGTTTTTTGTTTTTTAGTTCTTCTACTATGACTTTTTCTGTTCATGTATTGGGAACACTGAATCTTTTAAATTTTATGCAAAATATAAAATCCTCTTTTGGTTTCATGCCACTTTTTTGAAAACTGACTCTAAATATTGTTTTGAAAAATAATTAAATGTCATTCATTATAGTGAGATTAAGAACACAGTGAAAACTAATTTTAGTAATGAAGATTTTTTTAAGTATGGATTTATAGTGTTATCAGCACTTAACTTTTATAGATCTATGCTCCAGGTGACATCCTTTGGCATTTTTTGGGTCTTGGGGGAAAAAGAGGAAGAATGTCCAATAAAAGTAGAATAGTTGCATTCTATATTATCAAGAGAACTCTTGATAAATATTACTTCTCATGTCTAGATTATCCATGCTCAAAGAACACTGAAGCTATCTATAAATTACTTTTATTTAGCAAAAACTGAAAATATAAGAAATTACTAAGTATATGAAAAAAATAGATATTTTGGGATTAAGAGATCCATTCTATTCCATTTTGTTTTTATAAAATTGTCCAAATCTGAGATTTAATGGCATTTTCCCATTGCTTTTTTAAACCCAAAATGCTTTGCTCTTTAAAAAAAAATCCTCATGTAAGGGTTTTCTAGGCAAATTGCACAATATAGCAAAATTAATTTTTTGTCAATCTTCCCAAAGAATACTATGAAATACGTAGGCATATCTCATCCAATCATAAAATCATATGTGTGTGTGTGTGTGTATAATATATATATATTTTTTTATGCCACAATATATTGCAAAAGACAAAAAAAGGAAGAGAGAAAGCCATAAAATTAAGGCTCAAAATAAATTTGGATTGTATACATGCATATATTAATCAATAAAGTAAACAAGAATCTTATATTATTAAAAATGCTGACAAAACTTACAATTTGCTTCATCAATACTTAAACCCATACATATAGTAATTTAACAAGTTTATTTTATGTTTTAAAGACTTACATCTAGGGATGCCTGGGTGTCTCAGTCAGTTAAGCTAAGCGTCTGCCTCTGGCTCAGGTTCATGATCTCAAGGTCCTGGGATGGAGACCCGCTTAGTAGAGAGTCTGCCTCTCCCTCTGCTCCACCCCTCAGATCTCTCTCTCTCTGTCTCAAATAAATAAAATCTTGAAAAGAAAAACTTACATCTAAATTAAAATGTTTTAAGCTTACCATATAATAAAATACTTGTTTTTTCCTGTACAGAGAGAACATGCTATTAATAAAAATGTTTAAAACCATAATTTACTCATGGGTCTTAATTTCTTTTTTTTCTTATATCGGAAAATATTAGTCATTCTTACTTATAGACTTGATATAAAACAACAATTAGGGGAAGATGACTTAGAGCAAACATTGATTTCCAATACCAAAAATGGAATAAGCATATGTTCTCAGAGTTGTTCTCATGGTCTGTATAAACATGGGTCTTTTCCATTCTTGTTTTTTATGTACTGGTTCATAAATAATAACAATTGTTAATAAGAGAAGGGAGTATAGATGTCAGTTAAGTATTAATATTATCTGCAATATATCTAAGGGCATCCTTGAAACTCTCTGTATAGCTCTTTGCTTGATGCTCTCTCAGAGATTTATCTGGAATTCCTTAGTTAATATCCTACTACAAAATGCATAATATCTTTTCCTCAAGGTCATTGACTTTGGCTTATAATATGGAAAACTGATATAAAGAGTCAGTACATGATTTGTTAAGCTTTGGATACTTATTAAACATTAAACATATTCATGATTTTTGAGACCCTTCAAATAATGTTAGGGTCAGTTTCTTCAGTCTTGGTCCACTTTACACCTTTTTTTTTTTTTTAACATCTGCATAACTTTTTTTTACTAATAATAAATTTCCTTTATAATGATTGGTGCCATATTTGGCAAAAAGTTACAGAGTAGCTAAGTTAGGTTTTTTAATTAGATCATTGATGAGATTTGAGAGGTCAACTGCATAGTAAATTATTTATTAATTTTTTCCGCATTCTAGAACCTGAATATTCATTATATTCATCATAAGAAAGTTGATAATAATAAAAGAATGTACTAAATATCAGTTTGGATTAGTTACTATATTCAAAGCACTTGTTCAAATAACCCCAGGTGAATAGTGTTATTTTTGGATAGACATTTGCACAAAAATATTGTATACAAAAGAAAATCAGAACAGAAAAATGATTCATTACCACAGAGGTCAGCTAAGAAAAATTAAATGTAATATTATACATTAATATTATACCTGAGACAAAAAACAGTGTTTATAAAAATTGTCTCTAATTGAAGCTGTAAGAAAGGAGGAAAATTATCTATAATCTACCTATCTATATGTCTATCTATCATCTATCTATCTATCATCTATCTATCTATCCAGCCACTTAGTGGAAAAGCAGAACTATAGAACATCTCTTTTAACCATCCCATTCTTTCCCTTAATTTTACCTAGTTTTGGGCCTCATTAAGGGAAATTTTTTTTTTATAAATTCATAAGGTGTTGGTATATGTTATATGTTTATAGTGAGGGAAGATATTTATTTTTAATTATGTGTATGAAATTAGAACTTGTCTGTGTGAAAGATGTTTTCATTTAAAGAAGGTAATACTAATAATCTCCCCCAACATACCTGTGCTATCATCATAAATAATAACTATTAGTATATAATCACTCTACATACAGGTGTCTAAATCATCATACTATAATAATTTAATACCTTATTTGTTATAGTCATTTGCTACTATTTCTTTTATTTTTCTTCTATTTTACTATTTATTTATTTATTTTTAAGACTTTATTTATTTATTTGACAGAGATAGAGAGAGAACAAGCAGGGAGAGTGGCAGGCAGAGGGAGAGGGAGAAGCAGGTTTCCCACTGAGCAGAGAGCCCGATATGGAGCTTGATCCCAGAACTCTGGGATCATGGCCTGAGCGGAAGGCAGATGCTTAACTGACTGAGCCACACAGGTACTCCTCTTATTTTACTATTTTCTTGCTTCCTGAAGACTTGTGACACATTTATTTTCAGTGATTAATATCCAATATTTCATTTATAATAAAACTTCAATATTTCTGTCCATATGGAAATATCATTAATACTTAGCCAAGGATTCTGATTATCTTGAAACTCCATTGGCTTTTACATAAAATATAAGTCTGTACTCCACAAGGGTTGAGCTGTGGGATGTTTTCAAAAGTATCTCTAATCTCCACTCATCTTGCATTCTCTCCAATAGAATCCAAGCAGCCTATTTTTTATAAAGTTCTGATTGAAGTCATATCTATCTAAGAAGGTTTAATATGTTAAAGTATGCTAAGAGTTTGGAAACTTCTGATCAAAGTAGCTATCAAAATGCAAAATATTATTGTCATTGTTCTCAAAAGGTAAATAGCCATCATTCATGGGCTTGGTATGCTGCCCTCCAGTCACTGTGATCTGATCTGTTCCATGAAGCTAGTTTTCCATTGATTAAATGTTCTTATCTCTATTGCCAAGTTAATCTTGTGTGGCATCCGAGCTTTTATTTTATCTTCTTTACACAGTCTCCTTCAGGCTCTAAAATGAGAGTAAACTTTAAAGGAATCACAAACCAGCAGTCATTTTTTTCATTCTCCACAAGTTGTTTTTCATGAAACATTCTGTATGTCACTAAGTTCTCTTTAGATACAGGCTTCCTTTTCTTCAAAATTGAAAATAATTTTAATGTAATAGAGGATTTCGCTCTTTGCTAAGATCGACTGTTGCAAAGATATAATCAGCCAAGATATTTATGTAATAGGCTAAGGTCATCAGGGGATGAAGGAGTGGGGAGAGAAGGAGGGGTTAGAGTATTTCACTTTCTGGTCATGAATTTGGATAATTTGTGTTACTTAATGACATGTTTTGTGAGGAGGATGGTTTTCATTTAACATTAACTCATATCCATATGGATATCTATTATATTACTTAGCTAATGTTCATTTATCAAAAATATTTAAGATATTAAAAATAAAATAGTTCCTTACAGGATGACATTTGACTTTGGCAAAATCTCATACTCTACCACATAAATGATGTGGAAGTTATAGTTTACTGTGACAAGCACAGTGAATATAGCCTCCTCCTTGGAAACAAGGATCAGGCTGGAAAAGTTCAATGAACTTGACTTCTTGAGTCTACCAACTTATTAACACAGGAAATGTGTTTTGGGTTATAGCAATAGCAATTTCTATTCTGGTTGAGGTTCTGCCAGTTTGTGGGAAATCCTAGATAGATTTTAGTGTATCTCTTACACACTAAGCAATATATCCTATATATCCAGCCTAATTTTCTAGTTATGTTTAAAATAGTACTTATTAAGAAACATCACCTGAATCTAACTTCAAGCTTCTAAGGATGGATTCCTTAAAAATGTCCAGTTCTCTCAGTAGTAAGCAGCAAAGAGAGGAGAATAAGAAGTAGTTGCCATACCTAAAAGTATGAAAACTTTAGGTTAGACATTAGGAATTAGCTTTCCAGACAAAAGGTCATGGGGTTCAAATTATGCTTTCCAAAAGCTATTCCATGGGTTATATTATTTTATATTTTAAAAACTAGAAATATTGAAAATAATCATATAATGAGTAGAATTCACAGTTACCAATGTCAGAATGAATGCCTAATACTTTATGACTTCATAGTGATGACAGAAATACCATATTTACCTAAGAGTCTGTAAGAGCTATGCTGTGGTATATGATGTGCTAAGATGTTATCGAAATCCATGATATGATATCATATCATATTATATCCACATTTTCTCAAAAGTCTTTCTATAAGAAATATATTTACACAAATTGTGTTTTGGGTGGCTCAGTTGGTTAAGCAACTGACTTGGTTAGGGCTCAGATCATGATCTCAGGGTCCTGGGATTGGTTTTGTGTCGGACTTCCTTCTCTGTGGGGAGTCTGGTCCTCCCTCTCCCTCTGCTCCTATCCCTTCTAGGAGTCTCTCTCCCTCTTTAACAAATAAATAAATATTTAAAAGATAAATAAAATGGGGGTACCTGTGTGGCTCAGTGGGTTAAGCCTCTGCCTTCGGCTCAGGTCATGATCTCAGGTCCTGGGATCAAGCCCTACATCAGGCTCTCTGCTCGGCGGGGAGCCTGCTTCCCTCCCTCTCTCTCTGCCTGTCTCTCTGCATACTTGTGATCTCTCTCTCTGTCAAATAAATAAATAAAATCTTTAAAAAAATAAATAAGTAAAATAAAATTGTCCTCAAAAATATTTTACTAATCATATGTGGATCATAAAAAGATGATAGAATATTTTGGTATATCATGTATTTATTTACCAGAGTTGAAGCACATCATGACTAGGAAAGAATACAGAAAGACTGAATAAAATGATTTTGTTTACTATCAATCTACCACATCTATTTATCTCCTCTCTCTATCTCTCTAAACATCCGTCTTCGTCATGAATATTTTCTTTTGTCCAATAGTAAAAGAAAACATCTGTGTGATTCATCTTTAGCTTAGTATTTAATCCTTTTTGAGGTTTTGGTGGCATAAAAAACATTTAGCTCTTTGTTTTGTTTTCTATGTATGTTGATTTAGAATGCCATTTTCTGTTCTTAAAAATTGTAGAACTGAAAATGGCTTTGGCATCATGTGATTTTCTCAGATAACCACCTTTGTTCTCTATATTTCAGTGTGTCCAGACAAACAAGTAGAAAGCAGTTCTCTCTGTCTTAGATGTGACATTAAGGGCACCCATGTACACTTACAGTAGAGGATCAGAAGGAATCACAAATCATTTACACTTAGTTACTGCTTTTATGATTCAGTCTGAAAAAGCAGGTCTGGAAGCTCTAGAGTTCCTTAGAACTTTAGCCCATTTTCATGAACTTAAAGAACAGTTGTTTTCCATATTATCACATTATGTATGTTATTATATGTATTATATGTTATTTTACACAAGCCAGTATGTTTACATATATATATGTGTGTGTGTGTGTGTATATATACATATATATATACATATATAGTAAATATATTACTAGTATCTCAAAGAGACATATGTGTAATTTGACTAACATTGAGAAACTGTGAATGACATTGTTAAGTATTTTAGACAAATAAATGGATCTTTTGTTGTCATTTATTTATTTTGTTCATTTTATTTATTTATTTATTTATTTATTTATTGGCTGTATTATATCTCCCCAAAAGTCATAGATGGAAGCCCTAACCTCTAATGTGACCATATTCAGAGACAGGACTTTTAAAGTGGTAGTTAAGGTTAAATGAGGTCATAAAGGTGGGGTCATAATTCAAATAGGACTAGTGTCCTTATAAGAAGAGAAAGAGATAGGAGAGGTGGGTGTGAGTAGCCAGACAGAAGGTGGCCATATTCAAGACAAGGAGCAAGCATACAGTAGAAACCAAAGCTCTGGACATTTTGATGTTGGACTTCCAGCCTCCAGAAGTATGAGAAAATAAATGTCTTTTGCTTAAGTCAACCATTCTTTGACATTTTATTATGGCATCCCTAGCAGACTAATACTGATACATAGACCATAAGCAAATCAGACTCTGGAAAGTTGGGGTCATGGGAAAAGTGTTTCTTGTCATCAGAATATATCTACAATCCTTACCATGGTGTGCAACACAAACCTAATTTAAGATCCCTGTAAAGCGCCACCCATTGTATTCACCACCTGCTTAGAATAAAAACAATGAGGAATCCAATTTTTACATTTTTAGCTTAAAAGTTAAGAGGGCATTCATCATTTAGAAACCTATACTGAGAGTTTTGAGTAGCTGTAGACTTTCTCTGCTAGAAGTGGTGCGTATTTGTCATGTGTAGTAGGAAAACAGAATACTTTGGGGTGACCTAGGACAAAGGACACAAGGGATTCTGGAACTTCAGCAATATTTGTATTAATCCATTAACCTCTGTACAAAGACTAGGAAAAAAAATTGATTAGGAAAAAGAATAATTGTCGTTTTCTTCTGGACTTTATTGTACTGTGTAGAATGTTCATGAGAGTCAAGCACAGCTATCGTACAGTCTCTTAGTGAAAACTACTCAGACACATCCATTACAAAAATCATTTTTTTATTATTTTAGGTATAAATATGTTGTTTCTCCTGATAGATTTCATCTCCTTGGAATCAAAGGCCATGTTTGATATTTTACTGAAACTTAACAAATGTAAAACATATTCTTTAACTGAGAATTTATTTGTTTTTTCACTAAGAAATATTCCTGTTTCTGATTATCTGACTAAGAAGGAAGTTAGGGGGAAGGCCACTGGCCAAATGAAAGGGCTTGTTCTCAGTAAGCAGTATAAACAATACAGAAAACTGGGAAATCAATTTCATACTAAAGTGATTAAATAATGCATTTATGATCTAAAACTATTTGGACTTGCAGCTTTTGTATATATATAAGCTACAACTTATTATTTTATCTGTTTTGCTGTACATTTAAGTAAAGACCAGAGTTTTCTAAAAAAAGAGTTTATTTAGAAAGCATCATAGTGCAAACAAATTATATCACTTTTATTTTCTTTTTAATATAAGACTATGATGCAAAGCTTTTAATATGACTATGATGCAAAATTCATGAGGATTGTGCTTCTCTAGAAAGTTGTTTTCTTTGTTTTGCTTTTCCTTTTTTTAAAGAATATCTGTGGGGCGCCTGGGTGGCTCAGTTGGTTAAAGCCTCTGCCCTTGGCTCAGGTCATGATCCCAGGGTCCTGGGATCGAGCCCCACATTGGGCTCTCTGCTCAGTGGGGAGCCTGCTTCCCCCTCCCTCTCTCTGCCTCCCTCTCTCTGCCTGCCTCTCTGCCTACTTGTGATCTCTGTCAAATAAATAAATAAAATCTTAAAAAAAAAAAGAATATCTGTGAACTATATATGATTAATAAAGATTACATTTTTTAGAATTGTTATGTTGGTCACCATAGAGTACATTATTAGCTTTTGATGTAGTATCCCAAGATTCATTGTTTACATATAACGACCAGTGTTCCACGCAATACGTGCCCTCCTTAATACTGATCACCAGACTAATCCATCCCCCCTTCCCCCTCCCCTCTAAAAACCTCATTTTGTTTCTCAGAGTCCACAGTCTCTCATGGTTCGTCTCCCCCTCTGATTTCCTCCCCCTTCATTTTTCCCTTCCTTCTCCTAATGCCCTCCATGCTATTCCTTATGTTCCATAAGTAAGGGAAACCATATAATTGACTTTTCTCTGCTTGACTTATTTAACTCAACGTAATCTTCTCCAGTCCCATCCATGTTGATGCAAAACCTGGGTATCCATCCTTTCTGATGGCTGAGTAATATATTATTGTATATATGGACCACATCTTCTTCATCCATTTGTCTGTAAAAGGGCATCTTGGCTCTTTCCACGGTGTGGCTATTGCAGAGATTGCTGTTATGAACACTGGGGTGCATATGGCTCTTCTTTTCACTGCATCTGTATCTTTGGGGGTAAATACCCAGTAGTGCAATTGCTGGGTCATAGGATAGCTCTATTTTTAATTTTTTGAGGAACTTCCACACTTTTTCCCAAAGTGGCTGTACAAACTTGCATTCCCACCAACAATGTAAGTGGGTTGTCCTTTCTCCACAGCCTCTCCAACATTTGTTGTTTGTTGCCTTGTCAATTTTTGCCATTCTAATTGGTATAAGGTGGTATCTCAATGTGGTTTTGATTTGAATTTTCCTGATGGCTAATGATGATGAACATTTTTTCTTGTGTCTTGTAGCCATTTGTATCTCTTCTTTGGAGAAATGTCTGTTCATTTCTTCTGCCCATTTTTTGAACTTGATTATTTGTTTTTTGGGTGTTGAGTTTGAGAAGTTCATTATAGATCTTGGATATCAGCCTTTTGTTTGTAGTGTCATTTGCAAATACCTTCTCCCATTCTGTGGATTGCCTCTTTGTTTTGTTGACTGCTCCCTTTACTATGCAGAAGCTTTTTATCTTGATGGAGTACCATAAGTTCATTTTCACTTTTGTTTCCCTTCCTTTTGGAGACATATCTTGAAAGAAGTTGCTGTGGCCATTGTGGAAGAGGTTACTGCTATGTTTTCCTCTAGGATTTTTATGGATTCCTGTCTAAATTATGACTGGAAGGGGAGAGATCATGACTAACACTAAGGAAATAGAAATAGTCATCAGAAATTATTATCAGCAGCTATATGCCCAAAAGTTAAGCAAACTAGAAGAAATGGATGCATTCCTGGAAACCTATAAACTTCCAAGACTGAAACAAGAAGAAATTGACAACCTGAATAGACTCATAACTAGTAACAAGATTGAAGCAGTGATCAAAAACCTCCCCAAAAGCAAGAGTCCAGGACCTGATGGATGCCCTGGGGAATTCTACTAAACATTCAAAGAAGAAATAATACCTATTCTCCTGAAGCTTTAAAAAAAAAAAAAAAACAGAAACAGAAGGAAAACTTCTGGGCTCTTTATATTAGGCCAGCATTACCTTGATCCCCAAACCAGGCAAATACCTGATGAAAAAGGAGAATTTCAGATCAATATCCCAGATGAATATGGATGCCAAGATTCTCAACAAGATACTAGCTAATTGGTTCCAACAGTACATTAAAAGGATTATACACCACAACCAGGTGGGATTTATTCCTGGGATGCAAGAGAGGTTCAACATTCACAAATCAATCAATGTGATAGAACAAATTAATAAGAGAAGAGAAAAGCACCACATGGTACTCTCAATTGATGCAGAAAAAGCATTTGACAAAATATAACATCCTTTCCTGATTAAAACTCTTCAGACTATAGGGATAGAGGGAACATTCTTCAATTTCATAAAATCCATCTATCAAAAGCCCACATATCATTCTCAATGGGGAAAAGCTGAGAGCCTTTCCCTTAAGATCAGGAACACAAGGACGCCACAACAAGGATGCCTGATCTCACTGCTATAGTTCAAAATAGTGTTAGAAATTCTAGCAACAACAATCAGACAACAAAAAGGAATAAAATGTATTCAAATTGGCAAAGAAGTGAAACTCTCTCTCTTCACAAATGGTATGATATTTTATCTGGAAAAACCAAAAGACTCCATCCCCAAATTACTAGAACTCATACAGCAATTCAGTAAAGTGGCAGGATACAAAATCAATGCACAGAAATCAGTTGCTTTCTTATACACTATACACTTTTATTATACACTATACACTATACACTATACACTTATACACTAACAATGAAACTGTAGAAAGGGAAATTAGAGAATCGATTCCATTTACAATAGCACCAAAACCCATAAGATACCTTGGAATAAACCTGTCCAAAGAGGTAAAGGATCTATACTCAAAGAACTACAGAACATTCATGAAAGAAATTGAAGAAGACACAAAAAGATAAAAAAAAATTCCATGCTCCTGGATTGGAAGAATAAACTGTTAAAATGTCTATACTGCCTAGGGCAATCTGTCCTTTCAATGTCATCCTGATAAAATGCCATTGGAATTTTTCAAAATGCTGGAACAAACAATGCTAAAATTTGTATAGAACCAGAAATGACCCCAAATCTCCAAGGAAGTGTTGAAACAGAAAAACAAAGCTGGGGGCATCACATTGTCTGATTTCAAGTTATATTCAAAGCTATATTACACACTGACACAAAAAGAGATATATACACCAATGGAATGGAATAGAGAGCCCAGATATAGACCCTCAACTCTATGGTCAAATAATCTATAACAAAGCAGGAAAAATACCCAATAGAAAAAAGACAGTCTCTTCAATAAATGGTGCTGGGAAAATTGGATAGAATGAAACTTGACCAGGACACCTGGGTGGCTCATTGGTTAAGTGGCTGCCTTTGGCTCAGGTCATTATCCCAAGGCTCCTTGCTAAGTGGGAAACCTGCTTCTCCCTCTGCCTTTGCCTTATACTCTGCCTGCTTGTGCTCTCTCTCTTTCCCTGAGAAATAAACAAATAAAATCTCAAAAAAAAAAAAAAAAAAGAAAAGAAAAGAAAGAAAGAGACTCAACCATTCACTTATACCATACACAAAGATAAACTTTAAATGAATTAAAGGCATGGGGTGCCTGGGTGGCTCAGTCATTTAAACCTCTGTCTTCAGCTAGCTATGATTCCAGGGTCCTGGGGTTGAGTCCCCTAATGGACTCCTTGCTCAGCAGGAAACCTGCTTCTCCCTTTCCCACACCCCCTGCTTGTGTGCACAGTCCCCCACTTTCTCTCTCCCTCTGTCAAATGAATAAAATCTTAAAAAGAATTAATAAAGGCAAAAAATAGCTTTGAAATATAATATACTCAGGATATATATGAATTATGATTCTCTTTGGGATGAGTGATAAGATAAGGGCTTATTTAAATAATATGCATTTGCTATAAAATAAAAGTATGTGATATTAGATATTTCATGCCTCTTTATCTTGTATTCAGAAAATAGTACAGATCAAGTATGGGATACAATGATATGCCTCAATGCCTGTGACAAAGGAAAAAGAAAAAAAAAATTTTCAAATTTCCAAACTACTTTTAGTCAGGTAGGCATCAGTAGAAGATCTATAACAAACATATATTCAACTCACACTTCCCCTGCTTTATATCTTAAGAATGTGTCTTAGGATGTTTTTAATTAAAAAAAATAGCTGTCCATATTAACCTAAAATTATGTTTAGTATTCAAAGACTAAGACCATAAAAATAAAAAAAAGAAAATTAAGATTTTGAACAAAATTTTAAAAACACATTCTTAATATCTTACTTTCAAAAACAAAATGTTCTTAATATGAGCAGTTTAAAAAATTATTTCAACCTTCTTTTTTGCAAATACAGCACCTGAAATACTTTTTAAAGAATAGTGGATTAAAGCCTTATTTCTAGATCATTTATACCACTTACTAATCTGTCTTGTGAAATAGATTTTTAAGACTGAAGTGTAGACTATTTGTGTTTATTCAGTGATTAAACTGATTTGTAATTACCGAAAATGTAGGCAAAGTGATCATTGACATTAATACTTTCCATATATTTTATTACGTTTGCAATATCAACATTTTTCATGATGCAAACTTAATTAGATGTTCTTATTGAATTCAGAATAACTACAGAATTTTAAAAGTAATAAGATACAAAATATAACACACCTTTGGGGAGGTTGCTGGAGTTGCTACTACTCGTATGCTTTCATCTAACTTTCATCTAACTATATACACATATAAAAGATGATAATAAATAATCTTGTTCCATTGCTTGTTGGTAAAATGTGGATAATTGGAGGAAAAAGTAGATTTTGAAAATTCAGGTACATTCACATTTACCACTATTTTAGACTGTTTCTAATAAGTTAAAATGACTTTTTTCTTGTTTATTTTATAAAGAATAATTTTTCTAAATATATTTATCAATGTGAGGCATTGTTTTCAGAAGAAATCAAGGCTTTCTCATATGAGACCTCTGGACATACTGACCTAATGGTTTCAATCTTATCTCTATCTAAAACCAACCTCAGATCTTCCTGCCATGCGTCTGAGGAGAAAAATCCCTGCCTTGCTTGGAGGTTAATCCTACCATCTGTGCTCACACCTCTGTTCCGTCTCCTCTCTCAGGCTTTTTCCTGCATCTTTAACTTTTTATTTTTTCTATTAACAGTTTTTCCTCAAAGTAAATGCATGTTCAAATTTCTATTCTAAAACAAATAAAATATGATGCAATAGGCTTTCACCACCAAATATTTTCAAAGAAAATTATTTACTGACTGTTCTCACTTCCTTACATGCAGATTCCCTATCTGCTGGAAGTACATAGGTCTATATTACCTATTATAGGGAATCTGCATCATCCCAAAGTACCTCTCTTATATCAAACAGAAACATGAGTTATGTTAGTTTCCTCCTTTTCCCCCAGGGATTACATCCAATTACTATCTCTCAAAGTTTGTTGGTCACACTTTATTATTACCATTCAACTCTGTTTCTCTTTTATACAGACATTTTTATTTTTACTTTATATCAGTTTTCACTTGCCTATGTAAAGAGTTCTCTCTATTGTATCCCTTTTCTAAGCTTGTTCCATTTTAGACTTTAATAAGAGAGACCTCGCTAAAATGTATATTTTATTGTGTTCTTCCTGCTTAAAACACTTCAGGGCCTTTTTGATACTGATCAGCTTGTTACATCAATGTTTGAACATATCTTGCCTGACAAAGCCCTTTGATACCCATACAGGGTGTCACTGAGGTTAACAGTGAACTTAACAAAGACCATGTTCTTACAGAGTTTACATTGCAGAGAAGGAAAATCAATATCAAACAAATAAAAGCTAAATCAAGGTGAAAGATGGTGCATCTGGAAGTATGTTAAGTAGGGCTTCAAGAGATCCCTCTGTTGAACACAAACTTGAATGAAATAGGCAATAAGCCCTACTATGGCTGGGGGAAGAGTAATGGGTTGAGACTATGTTTAGTGCAAGTCTAGAGGTAATGGGAAATCCTAGTGTATACTAGGCTCTTCAAGGATATTGTAGAGGGTTTTGTTTTTGTTCTTGTTCAATTATTAGTATTTGCTTATGTTTTTACTCCTAGATTTTATTTACAACATTGGAGGATTTTGACAGAAGAATAATATATCTAATTCATGTTTTTTTGTGCACTTGGGAGATGTATTTAAGATTATAGAGGCAACATAGGTAGGTGACTGCTGAGCTCTTCTGCTCCCACAGATGCACTCAATACAAGACAATATATTGGAGCAATTTCTCTATGGAAGAAATCCAAACACTACTGAGTGACTTCTACATGAGGAATAAATGAGAAAATACTTTGAAAAGGGTCCTGGTATGCCTTCTTGTCCTTCTTGCAACTGTCTGTCATCAGAAGGGCTAGCTAGCCCTGGCATACCCCCAGGGGTCAGCACAGATGGAGCAGGCAGAACAGCCATCTCCCATTCCTTCCCTGAAAGCGGTTTATCTGCATACTTTAAAGACTGCTTCCTGAGGACCATGACTTTTTTTTTTTTAATTAACATATAATGTATTATTTGTTTCAGAGGTATAGGTCTGTGATTCATGGCCCACAGGCTTTTATTTTAGTTGGCATCTAGGGTCTAGTTTGAATCTTCCCCAGGGAATGAAAGTCAGCAGGTACCTTCCCCACACCATCTCCTTCTAGCCAAATTGCTAGTATTTTCCTGGAAGAAGTTTATATACCTGTCTGCACAACAGTTTTACACCTTGCCCTAGGAATGGGTTCCTGGATAGCCCAGCTCTGATAGCTAATGGAGCTTGCAAATCCTGCATGTGTTGCGGAAAATCTGAGGTGACCGAGGAAACCCAAACGGCACACGGAGAGATGGGAGAACACAGCTTTATTAATGCTAGCGGGCTCAGTGGGATCGCTCCCAAAGACTGAGCACCAGACAGGGTTAGGAGTGAGTTTTTATGGTTACAGGCAATGGGGGATGGTAACAGGGTGTTTTCCAGGTCTCTCAAGGCCGAATGACCCTTTCATGTGGAAGTATAACCTATGTAGAGGCATCTCAGGAGAGTGCTAAATCACCTAGGGGGCTGTTTCTCTTTCTTTTCTTATTCAAACAGGACTGTGCACCTGGTCTTTTTCTTCTGTCTCAGCAGAAGCAGTGACTTGTTATCTTATCTTAGTCAAATGGGATGGCTATTTGGTCTTTCCTTGACCCCAGCTGGAGCAAAGGAGAGCCAGGGACGGAAAGGGGCTGGAACCGGGAGTTTCTATCCACCTCACATGGACTGAGACAAATAAAGAAGCAGTTGTGAACAGGTTATCCACCTAGAGCTTAGCACTGAGGAAGCAGACAAAAGTCCCCATCTCCTAAGAATTCTCTTAAGAAGGTTTATCTCCATACTTGAAAACCCACAACTGGAGACCCAGGCTTCTAATTAGAGCACATTAAGGAATTGGCTATAAAGCCATTGGAATTTTTACGAGAAAAGTGACATGAACTTGGTGGAAAATGTGATGGGGAAGAGAGTTGAGGAAGAGAAACTAGTAACAGTTTATTCAGTACAGGTGGAAAATAATGGTAGTTTTGACCAGCGGCACAAGTCGATCATAAGAGATTTGGCAGACATTTTTTTTAAAGTCCAGAATTTAGCAATATATTGGTAATGTTGTATGAGTCCAAGCAAGACAAAAGAAGTTTAAACAAAAGACACTCAGAAGGCGAGATCAGTAGTGAAGAGAGAACATCTACTCTGTAGACAAACACAGAATTCAAGACAGGATAGAATCTTAAGGAGATAATCAACTATGACTAACATGTTTGTTAAGATGGCTGAAAGAAGTTTGAGGATCAACTATTAGATCCGAGTACTTGAACAGCATTGGTGACCTTGTTAATGGTAACTTGAGGGATGATGGGGCATTTCTTAGGCATATCTCCAAATTCTGTGCTTCTGCTTGACAGAGCGTATTGATTGAGAATTCATCTTGACAGTAATTTATTTAAATGTTCATTTCCATAGAATACAAATGGTAAGGTGTCTTAAAACAGAACTCTTGTAAAATCTGCTCTTTGAAGTTTGTGCTTTAACTATGTTATTTTTCTCCTAATGATTTCTTTTCTTTTTGAAATATTTCATAATCTTTAATATGTCTAGATGAAAGATGATATTTGGTGAATATTACTGAAGATGATTTTTCATGAATCTTATTGATCATGATTTTATAAATTTTTTTCCATGTGGGTTTCAAGATATAAATTTTTATTTAATTTCCCAAGAGTTGAAAAAATTCCAAATATTCTTTAAGGCCCATGTTGTAAATGGAATTAAATAAATAAACTTTAAATTTAGTTTTAGCTATTGATTATTTTGATAAGTATTATGAATGCTTGTACACCAAGCAAGTCTATAAGGATTAAAATTATGATGCTATACGATTGATATTATTTTGGTTCGTGATATTATTTAAATTTTTATAAATTATTTACAGTTGTTCTAATTATTACAGGATTCTTGTCCCCTGCTCTTACTCATGCCTCATTGAAGATGAAGAAGTAGACCAGATGAAGAGTAGCTGAAGAGTGGTGGGCAGCAAAGGAGAGTTTACTAAGTAATAGTACAAAACTCCTAGAGAGGGAGGGACCCCGAGGTTTGCCACAGGAGTTTCTAAGGTTAGGGGTTTTTATGGAAATTTCTTAAGCAATTGGGGTGTGTCAAGTTGTACAAATCAGGGCTTTGGTATGTATCTGTCTACCTATTAGGTTAATGTCTATGTGCTGATTGTCTTTTTGCTGACATCTGGGGGCTTATGTCTTAACTGCCCCTTGCCTGTGATATTGACACATGCTTTTGTGGTTAATTGTCTTATTTTAGGACATTTTGGAGAAGTTACTTCTGCAAAGGCTGCAAAGCAGAATGTCAGTGCAGTCCTGTCTAAGCTGCAAAACAGGATGGCATTGCTGTTTTGTCTTAGCTGTCCTGACTCCATATTTTCTTGTTGGGGACACTGGCCCCTGTCTTTAACTGTTCCACTAACTCCTAACATTATTAGCTCTAACATACCCCTCATTTACAAAAACTGAATTGAAGTTTCCTATTTATTTACCTATTTAAAATGATTTTATAATTTGTTTATAATTAAATGCATTCAAAACATCATTTAATATTACAATATTACTTCCTTCTGATAATAGCTACAATCTATAAGTGGTGCATGGCAATTTAAAATGTAAATCAGAACATTTTCCAAAAAATTGTTGAAATTATCCAAATATACAAATATTATTAATAAATCAGAATTTCTTTTGTTGTTCTTATACTGATTAGATATGATGGTATTCTACATAGTCAGTGGATAATTAATCATGCCACAAATACAAAGGGTTAGAAAAGATACTGACAGTGTAGAAGATGGTTATTGAATTCTCCAAATTCAAGCTTGAAGAAAAAGCTAAATAGTTGTTTTTTTAATGAATATCTAGGCAAATTAAATTTAAATTTAATCCTCTGTGTATGTGTGTGTAAATTAAAATTAAACAAATCAGTATTTCATAATATGTGATACATTCTGAAATACTGTTTTATGGTCAATTGATTTCATTTTTAAAAATCCCTTTTGTCAACTCATTAAATTAATTGTATTTTCCATTTAATGGCTTCCAATCTGCCACTTAAGGATGCTAACCTGAAGTATAAATTATTGGTGATTTAGATAATTACTAAGAGATCAGGTTTTAATGCCAAAAGAGAAGGATATATTTTTAATTCTTTGCTACCAGGATACTTTTTAGAAGGGATTAAAACTGCGTCCTAGGAGAGTGCCATTGGGAAGCTGTGAATGAGACTGAGAATTTTGAATCTTGAAATTCCTCTCAGCATCTTTGGCTAAAAAGAGTCCTATTCCACCATATCTGAGGGAACCAGCCCTCCATTTACCATATAAATTTTCAAAACTGTGTTATCAAAATTAGGTACTAATTCTCTTCCAGACTCTCCACCCTCTTACCACCATGTCTTTTTGCCAACAAGTACAAAATTAACTAGATTCCAACATGATCTTGAACATAGATATTCAGAATTATTTTAGAAAGAGATAGCCTATACATGGAAAGTCCAAACCCACAACTTATTTATATTATTAGGATTCTGAAGAGCTTATGTGGAAATCAAATTCAAGGGTGTGAAAGCAAGTAAGAAGAAATATTAGGCTTAGTGCATCCAATTTCTTTAATATGGATACAGTTATCTAGAATTTCAGATTTACTGTGTTGGTTTATGCACACAGACACTGAGTTACTATTCTAGTATTTTGTCTACTTATAATTTGGACTAATTAGTGGCCTACAGTTAATATCCTTGAGTTTCATCATTCAGATTCCTAAATACTAGTTAATTTCTTCTTTCCTCTTTCCTATCCTTTCTTTTTCCTCTCAAGGTGAAAAATAACAGTCTACCACTAAACAGACATTGTACCCATTGCCTACTGGGACAGGACTGTGGGTTTCTGGGTTATAGCTGTGTTTGTATTCAATACATCGTAGGTATATTTTGAAATAAAACAGATCATTATGATTTTTTACAAGGTCAGAAGGTGAGATCTTTGGTTGGAGATGACCAAATCTCACTGTCATCACACTGCACCATTTCATGATGTTTTTAAGATTTGCATCACTTTCCAAAATTGTGGGTTTTTTTTTTAAATTTTCACTGTAATTTTATTGACTAAAACATCATTCACATGAGAGCAAGAACCATGGTGCTTGCTTCTGCTATATCATCCTTAGCCTTATAATAGTGGATAGCCAAAAACTGGTGGTCTATATATATGGATGGATGAGTAAATGAAGGAATGGATGAACACTACATTAAGAGAATGAGGCAAGAGATGTGTGCCAGATCCCCTAGGACCTATCTATGATAAATTTATGGCTTTAAATTTGAAAGATATCAGTATTTATTAAACAATTTGAGAACTAACGTGTCTTATTTGTGTTTTTAGAAAGACTACTTTGACGAAACTGAGGAAAACCTATCCCAAAGAACGAGGGCAGGCTAAGAATGGGATGGCTAAGAGCAGGCTAGAATCCTAAACTAAATTATATATGAGATGCAAATAAATAAATAAATAAATAAATAAGATAACTATTGAGGGGAGAAATGTATTGAACCTAATATGAAATGAATATTTAAGATAATTAACAGGATGAAGAAAACAATATTAAGTTTATTATAGGTTTCTGTACTTATTATCTTACTTTCAAAGCTCTTGAGATTTTATGTTTTATAGTGTTTTATATTTCCATAGCAATAGTTAAGTATTCATCCAGTATAGTTGCATTTTCCCATGTAACAGTTCTGAGAGTACTAATGCATTTAATGGCCTTTAAACACCTTTTAAAAGTTACATATATGCACAATATATTATAATAGTTTATATTTTTATATAGTTTATAATATTTATACTTATAATAGTTTATAATAGTTTATATTTTTATCCTCAAATTTCTTCAAATATTTTGTCTTCAAATATTTTTGATAGAATGGAAATAGATTCTTCTAAATATACAGTTGATAGATAAACTACCTAAAAGTCAAGTCATACCTACCTAATATTTGAAATTAGTAATTACTCTTAAAAGTAATATTTTAAGGGCCCGTAGGTGGCTCAGTGGGTTAAAACCTCTGCCTTTGTCTCTGGTCATGATCTCGGGGTCCTGGGATGGAGGCAAACATCAGGCTCTGTGATCAGTGGGAAGCCTGCTTCCCCCCGTCCCCACCTCCTGCCTCTCTGCCTACTTGTGATCTCTTTCTGTCAAATAAATAAATAAAATCTTTAAAAAAAAAGTAACATTTTAAATGGACCGTTTTTCTATAACTTAATTATAAAATTTTGTTTTAAAAAACTCTTGTATTATTTTTATGGTTATATTGGGATTTAGATACATTTAGGTTATACTTCACTACAACATTTAATTATCTAAAAGTTCTTTCAGGCTAAGAGATTTTGAATAGCTTATTACTCAATTATTTCAGTTATAAAAGAGAACTTTATAAATTATTCCAAATGGAAATAAGTCAGTGTTCATGAGGTAGCCGGTCACTTTCTTCTTTTGAACCTCCTGGGCTCAGACAAACAGAAAACCCAGCACAAGCCCTGTGCTTCATGGAAACCTGGCTTAGAAGTGCCTTTCTCAAAAAGCTCTAAATCCATCTTGAGTGTTTGGAATCAACCAGAGACCACAGAGACAGCCGGGTGGGACAATTTCAGCTTAGACTTGGGTCCACACTGACACCACTATCATAGCATGTTTCATTTCCCTGCCATTCCATGAAATTATTCTGACAAGCAAGTCATATCTTCCTGTGCAGATGGATCAGGGGTCACTCACTCCCTTCATACGATAAAGCCTGCCTCCCACAGCTCCTTCTCCATCAGTGAGAACCTAAGCACCATTCCTGTGCGACCTTCTGTGGTAGCTGTGTTTTCCTCCCTGCACTGAATGTACATGATTGATAAATTACTATTGGCCTCATTTGTCTGGTGTTAGGTATCATGTGTTTGGCCATCCCCCATAATTCTAGGTGAGAATATCTCCCTCATTGTAAACTAGTCACAGAGGCTATTTCAGTGTGGCTGCTTCAAAGTCAGTAACCTTCAGTTCTTGAATTTATTAGTATTTCAACATGAAAGATCTATTTCTGCTCTTAATTGTCTTTGTGTACATTAACTTGACTATACTTGTACTTGTTTTATTGCAAGTTGCCAAAAGTTACTTTAAAAAGTGATTTCAAAGGTTTCTGCTATTCATAGAGACATGCATATATAAATAAATATATATATATTTATATATACAATATACGAATATAATATGTACATGTATATACAAATATATATGTGTGTCATGCACACACACACAACACAACAAATGTGGTAAAGACATAGGTGCTTGAAGATTGTAAGGATGGATGGTCTGTCAGCTAGGCAAGGAATTCTTACTTTCTATAATGAATTCTTAATCTCTTTAAAATCATAAAAAATAAACCTTCAGCATTTTATAGAAATTCTTTATACTCTCCAGAAGAAGGTATACATTACAACAGATTAAAAAAAAAATAGTCCCAGACAAGTTTTGAGATGAGAGGTTTTCTTCATATACTATAGATTGCTTTCAATATAGGCACATATTTTATTTTGTTTAAATATTTTATTTATTCATTTGAGAGAGAGAACAGAAGCATGGTGAGAGACAGAGAGAGTGGGAAAAGCAGGCTATCCGCTGAACAGGGAGCTTAATGCAGGACTGGATCCAGGATCCTGGGATCATGACCTGAGCCCAAGGCAGGCACTTAACCATATGAGCCACCCAGGCATCCTGGCACATATTTTAAAATTGTATATTTTTTGTTCTGAATTTTCTGTTCATGTGCTATTTACATATCTCAATTTTTTTGGTTTTTGTTTTGTTTGTTTGTTTGTTTTTTTAAATCCTCACATTCACAACCGGATACAAGCCATAGGATATTTTTTATTTTTTTTTAAATTCTGGTATTGCTATGTAGCCACTGTGCTTAAGCACCAGTTTTGTTTTGTTTTGTTTTTCCTGCCACAGGTAACTACCTTTTTATTTTTTAGCTTTGTACCAAGAAACTGCTATTCTGACTACTTCATCTAAATATTTACAAAGGAAAAAATAATGAGGAAGTAATTTGTGAACAAATGAACTCAAATTCTCACACGATTTCAAAGGCAAATATTTACAAATCTGCTTGATTTCACCGAGAAAATCTGCATATATTTATACTGTTTCAACATAAACAACTTTGGTATCTTGAGAATATCTGTCTTTCCAAATTTAATAAGATTAATAGAAAGTACTTATATGATTTTGAAAGTTATACATTACAAAATTCAAGAGTCTTATGGTTAAGATTTATTCAGTTGACATTTTTAGATTTATTAGTTAAATGTTTCATTTACTAAAGCATTACCTGAGCCATATGGTGTATAAGATAAAATGTAAGCAAGTAACTTATGAAAAAAAATCCAATAGAAAAATTACTAAAAATAGTGTTAGAGATAGTGTTTCTTATCAGAGCATTTGGCATTTGGGGAGAGACAATTTTTCCTTCTGCTGGAGACTCTAATCCATTGCAGAATGTGTAACATCTCTGATCCTTTGTCACAGTAGGAACTACCAATCTTTGGGACCACCAGTAATTCTGTCAGTTGATTCAACTACATCTGGTTGGTATAACTCCAACCAGAGTTTGAACCTCTGCATAATCTATTTTAGAGTATGTCATCTAGTAAAATCATTTTTATTTTATTTATTCATCTATTAGATTTTATTTATTTGAGACAGAGAGAGTGTGTGCAAGAGCAAGTGCAGGAGCAAAGGTACAGAAGGAGAGGGAGAGGCAGGCTCCCTACTGAGTAGGGAGCCCAATGTAGAACTGGATCCCTGGATCGCAGGATCATGATCTGAGCCAAAGGTACTTAACTGACTGAGCCACCCAGGTGCCTGCAGAGTCCTTCTGAATATTGTTGAGTGGCCAAGCTATTTCTATGTTTTTCCTTTGGTGCCACTAAAAGTGATGACTCTTTCTAAAAGAGTTGAATTTCTCTCTATCTCTCTTTCTTTCTTTTCTCCCTTTTCCTGCTGCTATGACCTACCCTCCCGTGTCAACATACAGCAAGGAACCACATTCTCACGGACTTAGGAAAACTCTTGACTATTTGGAATTCAATTTAACACCTAAGCCAATCTACCTATAATTCTTCTGACATTATATAATTCTGACATCATTTCTTCATCAGCTTCCCCTCTTCCTCTTCTGGCTCTACTCAGGAAAACAGAAATCACATTAGTTGTTTCAACAAAGTTCAGATAAAGAATTTTCTTGAACAAATAATGGAGGATCAAAGAAAAAAAAGTAGGTGGACACTAAGGTATCAGGAAGACAATAACTGCAGGAAACAACTACCAGCCATGGAATCAGAAGGAACAAATGAATGAAGTTTAGGACTGTTACAGTTAAAAAGACCCTGAAGAGCTGAGACTTGGGACCAGAAGACAAGGCACTGTCCAACTGGTGCTGGTGTCATTGTTAAGTAGAGAATTGAGACATTCTCCTAAAAGTTCAGCTAAATCACCAGATAGGGCATGAAACATGTTGTTGGGGAAGTATGTAAGACATGATATGGTATAGATGTTAATCCCATGGTAATTATATCTTACTAAGAAGACTTACATCCAGAAATCAAGATGTAAAAGTAGCGTTGACTTCTATTACCATCTCTTACTTAATCAATTGAAGAGTTTGTTTCCCACTCCTTCTAGTTTATAAGGAACTGATTATCCTGGTCTCTATGAGGTGGAGGAAGGGAATAATTTACGTTAAAGTTATGAATTCTAGTAGTTCATTTGAGCTCTTAATGCAGATGGATCAGCAAGCAAGGAAGGACTTTACTCTATGGGTGGGTAAACTTTCTGGAGTATAGGGAAGTGCTAGAGATCTTAGTACAAAATGAGCACAGGAAAGAATAAGTCTGGAACTAATAAAACTCACTGAAGTACATGTGGGTGCTTCCAAATTTGTGACAACCATCAGCTGGCAGTTGCAGTGACCATGGACTGACAAGGGCTAGTAAGTTTGTGGTCAGAACCATCAGGGCTCCCTGTCTGCACCACTCTAGTCAAGAACACAAGGCAGCTGAAGTGCTAGCCCGGGGTAAGGGTGAGTAGAGAAAGGAGATGGATATTGTTTAGAGCCTTGGGAGTAGTTGTAACAACAGGTACCATAGCTTCTTCTACTTCTGGTGTCACATCATTGTAGATATTATATTTCGATGTTAACTTCAAAGCCTCCAAAACAGAAGGAATTCAGTGTAAAGCACAGGCAGGTTTGAATGAATGGACTATGGAAGTCAATGTGGAGGCACCACTCCCTATCTTCTTGGTCTCTTCTGAGACCAGTTGCAGCTATAGAAGACGTTTTCTCTGCACACTGATAGCATCCCATCTCAAGCTCTTGTGTCACTGTTTATCTGAGGAAGGGTGTTCTACAGTGCCACAGGAGCTAGTTAGATCTGTAAGTGCTGAGATTCAAATAATAGGACTGGGGCCCCCACCAGCTGGTGTTGGTACTTCTGATAAAGTTTAATGAGACTGGTTATACAGTGTGGAATCAATTCTAACCAGAACCCATTGGTCAAGTCAAGTGGTGTTGACATGATTAAGCAGGAGAACATAAAGGAGCATGTGGTTATTCCTCCTGCAACATGCTGGAAGTTCCCATTGGAAAAGTTAAAGTGGTGGCTAACCAGCTGAGAAAGAAAAGAGGTGTTGACAAAGTCCCCATACTAGCAGCACAAAAAGAAGAGGAAAGGGCGAGTTTCAAGACAGAAGATGTTAAAATTATCACATTTTTGAATAGTCTCCTGACTTGTTTCTTAGGATTCTGATTTTATTCTTTAACACTAAAATAGTTTGTTAATCTATGGTTAATTATTAGCTGATAAGAATGCCCTTGAGAAATGTTTGCGTGCTTTCCTGGGAGACAGAATCCTGTTTTAGTCTGCTGAGGCTGTCATAACCAAATAACGTGCACTGGGTAGCTTAAGCTCTTTTCACTGTAACCTCCTGAAAGACAGAGTTCTGGTATGTCTTCCTCCCTTATGAGGTCACTAATTCCATCACAGTGGCTCCACACTCACGATCTCTCCTAAACTTAATTACTTTCCGAAGTCCCACCTCCCAAACCGGTCATACTGGGGTTAGGGCTTTAACATAAGAATTGAGGGGTGGGGCATAAACATTTGGTCCACAAACAAACAAACAAACAAAAAGTCAATAACATAAAGCAAAGAAAAAGAGATAGTACTTGGATTTTTTTTTTTTTCAGGGATAGCAGACTTTTCTTTTTCTCCTTAGCAACTTATAGCAGCACAAGATATTGATACCTAGTAAGACTTCATGTTTCAAATTCATGCAGACTTAGCTATGAGTAAATTTAAAATTTGTTTTCTTTGCTCTTTTGTTTGTATAATGGTAAGTCCTCCCTAATCACTTCATCTCATTTCAAAAGTAAATCTCTCTAGATTTGGTGTTAAATCAATATATAGAATCCTTTAAACACGGTGTTAATAAATACAGTGCCATTAACAGTTTACAACACAATTCACTGTAGTAGATGGTGACAGGGGACATCTTGTGGTCAAAATAGCAAGTGAACTTCTTTGAACAAAATTAAAAAATACCAGAAGACCATCACTATATAAGAAAAAGAAAATTGAAGAAAGACAGATAGAAGACACAACAGACATACGACTAAGGGAAGTAATCATGTAAACTTTGCCTATAAGAATATCTACCAGAATTGACTTACAGAATTGAAAAGTGAAAAGAAAAACACAATTTAAAAAAAATGAAACAAAGACTTTTAATCTAAAATATCCCACTTTTAGGACAATGTAAAATTATCCAAGTGCCCCACTTTCTATTATCTGAGTTCTAATTTCCAATCAATCATTGAAACTGGTCACTTCTCATATTCCCTTCCAAGACTGTACTTTAAGAATACAAAATGGCCAGAAGTTAAAAAAGAGAGAGAGAGAAATAGAATGATTATGATTTTTAACTTACCACATAGGGTTAAGTAATTTTTGTTGTATTTGCTTCTGTCCTTTTATATCTCTCTGAATCCTCTATTTACTTATATAATTACATTGCTGAATCATATCACATTTTCTGCACCTTGTGCATATAAAACTTCACTCTAGTAATATATCTTCTAAGTATATTTCCTATCTGAAAGTGATGCTATTATTACATGTAGAACACTTTAAGATAGTATCATTTAAATCCCAATCCATATTTAAATGTTCCCAACATTCTCAAAATTTTTCTTTAGAATTGGTTTGTTTTCAAATAAGGGTTCTATCAAAACAAAAGTATTGCAAGTGTTTCATTTATTTCTTTAGTCTACGTTTTTCTTCTGTAGCTTTTTGGAGTATTTCTCTACAGTTTTTATCATGGAAATGTTAAAACATGCAATGATATTAGAAGTAATTTCATAGTGAATATTCTTATGCTTATCACCTACATTGTATCATGAATATTCAACCTAATTTTATCATATATCTACTTATAACTTCATTCGTATATCCATCCTTCATTCTACCATCATTGACTTTGGTCAGTTACTTTACCATTGAGAATGGCCCAAAAGTCTATAAAAGTGTGCAAATGGGCCTAATGATTGCCCAGAGTATTCAGTGCTAGGACGACCAACTGGTTTAATTAATTGTGATGATTGATAAAATCTTCATTTTTAATTAATTTTTTGATTCATTAAATCTAATTGTGGAAAGGTCTGGGAAAGGGGTGACTTCCTCTAGCAGCATGACATCTGGCAACAGATGTGTAGCAACCCCCTGTTGCAGATAGAATATGCAAGAGTTTTCATTTTTATATCCATCCTGTAGCAAGGAGGCTTCAGTAGCTATGCTGAATTTGTGAGTAAGTATGGCTTCCTTGACCCAAGATACAAAAGGTAACTAGGTATAAAAGTTCAGGAATTGTCACTCCAATGACATGTTGTGGGAGCAAGAGCCAAAAGATGTGGTTTCTTCCATCACAAATCTATGGCAACTTATGACAATAACCTTACAAGCTAAAGACTCTAATAGCCAGGAGACAAAGTTTTTAAAGCCTCTACGGTGAAAAAGTATCTTTCATAATGGGAGTACCTGATGAATTGAAATTTATACAGATATTCAATACAGGCTAATTTGCAAGTAAGAAACTAAGTTATCTTAAGTAAAATTTGTAGTCCCTCAAAAAAAAAAAAAAAAGTCCTAAAAGATGGTGGACTTGTTTTAACATTCTAAGGTTGAGAGGGTCAATAGCTCTTTCTTGGCAACGTCAGGGATGAGGTGGCTCTCTGGATCCATGTGAGGTTCCATTCATTCTTCCCAAGTTTAAGAACAAATCAGATTGGACTGTAACTGAAGAAGTGGGAATAATAATTTCTTGATGGAAGAGGTCTTCTATGATGATTTTTAATCCTTGATTGATTTACACTGTTTTTTATTAACTATTTTGTCATGGGAAAAGGTCTATGGGTTTTTATTTTGTCAAGACAATTTACAATTTGCAATTACAATTACAATTTACAAGTGCCCAAGACTTAATTTAATTAATTTAGTACTCATTGATCAAAGTTCCCAAGTGCATTATCAGATATTTTAGGGTAATGGGTGCTATGACTATGGGAAATTTAAGCAAGGTAATAATTACATTACATTAAGGCAAGGCAAGCCTATTTGTCTTCTATTTTATGCTCAGTAACTTCCCTAAGATTATAGCACCACCTTGTTTATATTTAGCGGGCTCTGCAAGTATAAATTAAATATGAACCTCTATATTTTTTAAGTTTTCTTAAAGATTTTATTTATTTATTTGAGAGAAAGAGAGAAAGAGGTCACAGAGGGAGAGTGAGAGGGAGAACCAGACACCCACTCAGCAGGGAGCCCAATGCAGGGCTAAATCCCAGGACCCTAGGATCATGACCTGAGTTGAAGACAGAAGCTTAACCAACTGTTCCAGTGCCCCTGAACACCTGTATTGATTAAAGACATGAAGACTTGCCCATTATGCATTTCAGCAGATGTTAAAGTTAAATCAGAATCTATGTTTTAAAGGTGGAAAAACCAATCTGTGCCTTTTAATCTGTTTATTGTATAATTTTTTAAAATAAATCTTGTATTTCTTTGGGTCACATTGGGTCAGATTCCTTTCTTCTTCTCCCTTTTCTTCCTTCCTTCCTTCCTTCCTTCCTTTTCTTTTTTTCTATTTCTCTTTTTTCCTTTCTCTCTCTCTCTTTTTTTCCTATTACTTGCTCATATTTATTTTTCTTCTTTCAGAGAGCCTGAAATCAGAATCATCAAAGTTAAATGTTTCCCTCATGATAATGATTAATTAACTACTTAGAGTAGTTAATTTTGGTTTATTTTTTGGTGATAGAGTCAGAGGTAGCAGTGGCAATAACAAAGTTCTTTTGAAGGATCTTAGTGAGCCATCTATCTTTAAAAATGTGGATCTTAGCAATTTGAATAGTGACTGTTTTTCCTCCAAAAAAGCACATATCTAATGGGTCCAGATATCATACACAATACAACTTTTTTAATCTGAGTGCTCTGTAGAATGACAGCCAATTTCGGATTGAGGCACACAAACATTTGCCATAGGGTAAGAATCATTCCTCTGTATCTAATGTTAGGCATAGCATATGCTGGAATTGAGACACTAAGACACACAGATAGTTTTGGGCCAAAGCATATGACCCAGGACCACTGTAAGGAGGGCCTCAATCCAGTTCACCTGTCTCTAAATACCAATTATCATGACTTATGTGGGCAATGTCTATAACAGAAACTGGTAGTACTCAGCAAATACAGTATAGAGCAGTGCATGTCAAAGTGCAAGCTAGCCAGCACAAAGCAGCTCAAAGTACTTTGAGCAGGCATAAAAGCCAGTTAGCAAGCCAAACAAGAGATGGAAGATCACAGGTGATGGTGGTCATCATCTATACACCCTGATCACTGTGTGCCTTCATACCGCAAGACCAATGACCCACGCACACACCAAGAGAATATAAAATATTTATAACTCACATATTGAGACATTTTGAAGAGGGGATCGGAACTCACAAGTAGGTCCAAAAATGGATTGAGAGAGCAGAGAAAGAAGATTGGTTGGGACTTTTTACTGTTTGAGAATGGGCCTGGAGTGAGGATTCTCACCTGGGCAGGGATTTGCAATGTTTGACTTTCCCACCAAAATAGGGAACATCCAGGCTTTTTTAGCCCTTTCAGAGGTGAGACAGAATAGAAATAGAGAAAATAGTGGGTTGAAGATATATCAGCAATCAAACATCAAAAAATATAGTCAGATTCTATATAGCAACTGTGTCTGGAAAATAAATACTGCCAAAATGTTCCAGGAAGCACCTGGAGTTACCAGTGATGTTTCATTTCTTAGTATTTCTAGGGCAATTTAATTCATTTTAAAGAGATAATATTAGACTAAATAAAAAAAAAACAGATTGGTGCATTCTGCTGTAATATTCTCAGTTTGTGTGCCTAGCACATGTTTTTTTTCTCAAAATTAAATTTACTCTTTTGAATACATATGCAGATAAATAGTGCATAAGGTTATTATCAATATTATTAAAATTAATTCAGTTTTTATGCCTTTCAAAACTATATTAAGTGAATTTTAGTTACTCTCTAATTAATATTTTTGAAAGCACTTTTCAGAAGTGCTTAAGTGATTTATTTTATGTTACCAAATAGGAGATAGAGTGTGATATTCTCAATATATTGCTCTTCTAATACAATGTTTGGAAAGTTACAATGCCTAAGGTCATCAATCCCTTCATTTTTGCAATGAATATGATAAGGTACATCTATGTAATTTGTATATGTAGTAAAAAATTCTATAATATTACCTTACTGAAGGGATTAATTATATTAAAATATATGCAGACATTTTATAAATATACATGATATATTTAGAAACAAAAAAATATATACAAAACATATTTAGGAGAATTTAACATCCACACACATATATATAAAACTTACTGGCTCATTTTAATCAGCAATAATGATCATTTTACCTTGTAATACATGTATTCTTATTCTAAAGTACTCAATATTAAATTAAATTATTCATTCACTTCCTCTAAGCATACAATGACATATTGCCTACCTTAATATTAGTCTTTTTATTAGTTCAATAAAGTAGTTCAATGTCTTAACATGTTCAATTAAGAAACAGTTGCATTCATTCACAAAGGTACATTAAGTTTAATTGTGAATTCAAACACTACTCGATCTTCCAACCACAAAACATAAAAGTAAAATCCACAGACCTACAGTACATATTTAATTTCCATTAAGTGATTTTTTAGTATTCAAACCTGTTGACAAAATACACCACCTAAAATCTAAACTGAGTCAGTTAGATAGCCTTTGTATTTTCTGAGCTCAGGGCATTTTCATATTTAAGAACAGATCTTCCACTTTTAAAATTTTAATTCTAATTCTAATTCAAAGTGAGTATTTGTACTTGTTACTTTAAATTGTATAAAACTATGCTGTCTAGTATGGTGGTCATTAACCACATATGGTCCCCGATTCAACTAATAAAATTTTAAACAGTCAGATTTAGTCATACTAGCCACATATCAGAGGCTCACTAGTGGCTAATAACTATCTTATGGGACAGGGTAAAAAACAAAAAACAAAAAACAAAACAAAACAAAACCAATTGAAATTAGAACATCGTTTCAGAAAGTGTTATTGCACATTAATTCTGTAGGAGATGCAAGATATAAAATGGGGACATGTACAAGGAATTGTACATAATGTTTTAGAACAATTGCTGAATATTCAATACCTAGTTTGTAGAGTAAATAGTTCTTCAATCATGTGTACCTCAAAGTTGTTAAGAGTACCACATACTCCTTACAGTTTATATTTTTTCCTTTCTTTTCTTTTCTTTTTTTTAATTTAAATTTATTCAGGCAACATATAGTACATCATAGTTTTTGGTATGGTGTTCCATGATTCATTAGTTGCATGTAACACCCAGTGCTCATCACATCACATGCCTTCCTTAATTCCCATCATATTTTTTAATTGTATCTGACATTTGAATATCTTTTAAATATCTTAAATATTAATCTTAAATATCTTAAATATCTTTTAAATGTCTTTTAAATATTAAATATCTAAACAGATAGGTGACATCTTTCTAAATAACATTTTGGATATTTCATTGATTAGTTTGTCTTCAGTAAAAAAATTCAGAAAATACGGAACACAACAAAGAAATTATCCCTAAAGTCCCAGTAATGAAAACAGTCAGTATTAGTTTGTTGAGGTATTTTTTACTAGACCTTATTTTTCCCAGACATAATTTAAAAATAATTACCAATTTGTTTCTGACTGAAGGCAAACTTTCAAATATTTAGTTTACACAACTATATATAAATCCCAGATTACCTCACGTTTTCTAAAAAAAAAAAAAAAAGAGTTACTCTTTGTTGCAAATGGCAAGATTTCATTTCTTTTGATGCCTGCATAGCATTACATTACACACACACACACACACACACACACACACACACACCACATCTTCTTTATCCACTCATCTGTTGATGGACATCTGGTTTCTTTCCATAGTTTGGTTACTGTGGACGTTGCTGCTATAAACATTCGGGTGCCTGTGCTCCTTTAGATCACTACATTTGTATCCTTAGGGTAAATACCCAGTAGTGAGATTGCTGGGTCATAGGGTAGCTCTATTTTCAACTTTTTGAAGAATCTCCCTACTGTTTTCCAGAAAGACTGCAACAGCTTGCATAGGAGGGTTCCCCTTTATCCACATCCTCACCAATACCTGTTGTTTCCTGACTTGCTAATTTTAGCCATTCTGACTGGTGTGAGGTGGTATCTCACTGTGGTTTTGATTTGTATTTCCCTGATACCGAGTGAGGTGGAGCACCCTTTCATGTGTCTGCTGGCCATCTGGATGTCTTATTTGCTGAAATTATGTTCATGTCTTCTGCCCATTTCTTGATTGGATTATTTGTTCTTTGGTTGTTGAGTTTGGTAAGTTCTTATTAGATTTTTGGATACTAGTCCTTTATCCGAAATGTCATTTGTGAATATCTTCTCCCATTCTGTCAGTTGTCTTTTGGTTTTGTTGACTGTTTCCTTTGATGTGCAAAAGCTTTTGATCTTGATAAAGTCCCAATAGTTCATTTTTACCCTTGTTTCCCTTGCCTTTGGTGATGTTTCTAGCAAGAAGTTGCTGTGGCTGAGGTCAGAAAGGTTGCTGCCTGTGTTCTTGTCAAGGATTTTGATGGATTCCTTTCTCACATTGAGGTCTTTCATCCATTTTGAGTCTATTTTTGTGTGTAGTGTAAGGAAATGGTCCAGTTTTGTTCTGCTGCATGTGGGTGTCCAATTTTCCTAACACCATTTGTTGAAGAGACTGCAAAAATGTGAATGGAACTAGAGGGTATTATGCTGAGTGAAATAAGTCAATCAGAGAAAGACAATTATCATATAATCTCTCTGATATGAGGAATTTGAGAGGCAAGAGGGTTGTTGGGGGGTAGGGAAGGAAAAAATGAAACAAGATGGGATTGGGAGGGAGACAAACCATAAGAGACTCTTAATCTCAGGAAACAAACTAGGGGTTGCTTGGGGGTAGGGAGGTAGGGATAGGGTGGCTGGGTTATGGACATTGGGGAGGGTATGTGCTATGGTGAGTGCTGTGAAATGTGTAAGCCTGATGATTCACAGACCTATACCTCAGGGATAAATAATACATTATATGTTAATAAGAATGCAGAAAATGATTTGAGGATATGTGGGGAGGGTAGAGAATGGAGAAAAATCAGCAAAATTGTGTTTCTAATTCTTTCTTTTCAATAAAATGGAAAGAGGACCTAATTAAGATGTGAAGGTGAGGTAACAGACCATTAAATATAAAATTAAGATAGTCATATATATATATCATACCTATTGATGGTCACACTATATATATATAAAAGTTCAAAGCATATTTTTACTTATAATTCTAATACAATAATTTCCAATCAAAATTAATTTTTGTAACCCCCCAATTAAGCTATGATCATTTCTGTGATCATAAAATGATAGAATATTAAAAGATACTAGCATTTACACTGAGAAACATCATTCAGAGTCTGTTTTTTATTTGTTCATGTATCCTTGGAAGGATGTTTTTTCAAAGGAATGGACTTCTCTCTTTAAATATGTTCTGCTTGAGAGATTAGTTCCTGGACTTAGTATGTGATTTGCTCTTCATCTTTAAGAATGTTCTTAAAGTTAAAAGCAGCAATTTTAACAGTGTGTCCCAAAAACAAGAGGGATTACCACTTTTATATGAAAGGATGAAATGTTACAACAGGATTACTATAACTATTAGTGAGAGAGAAATTCTAGATGTGGCTGAGTAAGATTTTAAACATTCTTTCATCTTTCACTGATTAACTATTTTTGGGAGCTCTGACATGAGACATATGAACTGCAGGGAAGAAAGCAAAACCAAGGACCAATACTGTGTTTGCAAGGTTATGTACAGCTACACATATATTTCTAGAACCAAAACCTATACCATAATGCAGGTCTGTTATATTTTCTACAAAACTGGAAACACATTAGTTTGATTTTCCTGGGAAGCAGTCCTGAAACAAAGACTATGCTATAGGTAGATTTGGGGGATGTAGGTGAGAGAGTAGGAAAAAAAATGACAGAGGAAGAGAAAATAGTCAATAAAGTATGGTTTTACAGGTAGGTTATGAGATAGGCAGTTAAGGCTCAATCCCCTTGAAAGTACCAGAGAAAGCATGTAGATTGCATCTCAGAATTGTTCTAAGGAAATATAAGGAGATAAGGATATTTGATTTCTCACTACTCTTCCTCATGAATTGAGAGCTGGGTACAAAAGATTAAACCTCAGGCATTCTACTGTTATTCAACTGATGAACTCGGCTAGCTTCCATGGTACTATAAAGAAACCCTCAGGCAGAGAAGCAGGAAGACACAGGTATTAAGGTGGAAAACTGTCAGTGTTGATGGGAAATGTCTTTAGTTACCTCACTTTCTGTTACCTCACCTTCACATCAAATGTCAGAAGTGGCTGAGACCATACAAAGCAGTGCATCTACGTTGACTTTGATATTCTATCCATGACCTACACTGAGTTTTCTCCATAATAGGGTCTTTAAAGTGATGTCTAACCATAGTGACACTGGAAGGTAAATCCATAACCTAGAATCCCTGTGCAGCAACTACACCCAAGGCTTTAATTAATTTTATATCATTTCTTAATCAATTGTAACCCTTATCTTTGGCTAACACGTTAGCAGATTGATTTTTGTTATTAAGTTTAGAAGCACCCAGAGGTACTCCAGTGAAACCTCTGAGTTCCAGACTTACTCTTCTCTTTCTCAATATATAACAACATCCACAGAGTCTCAATAACCATGAAATTCACCTACCAATACAGTAATTCTTTTCTTTAGCTTGCTGATATGTCAGCATTTAGAGACCAATGTGACCTGGAAATATCCATAAATTTAGTTCATTGGAAGGGATTTTTCTCCCTTTAGCCAACCTACACATAAGTATTTAGAATCACTAATTCCTCAGACTAGAAAGAATGGGAATCAACTTTTGCAACTGGTCCTTGACGGTGATGGTAATAAGAGCCAATGCAAGCATCACCCCCTGATTACTAGATGCAAGTGTTCCAGCTATTGAGATCTCAGTAAGATATGATGATAACTGTTTACACAAATATAACATCACTTCATTCATAGAATATATCATTCCCATCCAGTGGGAGAAGGTGAACTTTTTAAAGAACATACCAATTTTCTACAGGCTTACCGGTGATACAGTTTTCATTAGGCCAGAGGATCTCATAGTCCAATTATTGTTGCATCTCCATCACTGTAGAATAGATCCTTTGTTCTACAGGGATGTTATATGAGGTCTCATATTGTTATATCAGACACTTTGTCGTATCTCAGATAACAGTGCTGCAGAAGCACTGAGTGTGAATTTACGAAGAGTGGGAAAGACAATTCCATGTACAAAATATCAATCCAAGTTTGAAAAATTTGCTACTTCCTCTACATTGGAAGGTGCCTGATGAAGGATCCCCAATTGCCTAATAGTATGTCTTGTAGACTCTTAGAACAATCAATTCATGTTGGGAATATCTGGTTTTATAGTTACTTGGTGCTCCATAATTGGAGCCTCAGACTCTACCGGAGTTTAGATACACTTTATGAGTTTATTTTTCAATACTGAGTAGTTTTCTTCTGCAGAAAGCAGGGATTTATTCTGGAATGATAAGAGTCTGCACCATGATTCACCATGATTCATTGTCTCACAGTTATCTTTATCCACCTTGGGTACCTATAGTATACTTGTGCTTGCTAGGTCATGTAGCCTGAATGGAATGACAGCTTACACCAGAATCTGGCTCTGCTTGAGAGACATCTTTTATTTTGAGACCTATTTAAATATGGAAGAAATCCAAGTGACATGTTAAACTGTTTGGAGCAATATTTCCAAGTTTGCTATATTATACTCTCAAAACTTGCAGGTCTCACCAATTCTGGGTCACTTTCTTAGAAGATGTACAAGATGGGATATTTTCAAGATACAGATCACACTGGACCCCAAAAACTTTTACCAATGTAGCAGACTGCTTGTTTCTCATGACCCAGCATGCTTGTGTTTAAATAAGACACCTAGACACTTGTCACTTTCTGTTTTTCATGCCTGATTAACAAAACACATTTAATAAAATGGACTTTCATGATGTTCACAGTATATCAGATGGCCATGGTCCCTTCAGATTGTATGTTGAGATGGAGATCATAGGAGGTAATTTTGATCTGGGCCAAGAAATCCCTTTTGATTGACTTTTCTGAAGGGGATAGACAAGAAAAAAAATTACCAAATCAATAGCTGATTACCAAATGCTAGAAGCTGTGTTAATCTGCCTATGAAAGATACCACATTTGATATACAGCTACAATTAGGGCTAGAAATTAGACAAATTTAGAAGAGTCCACTGTCATTCAACATGACCCATGTTGTTTTTCCAGGGGCCATACTGGTGAACTGAGTGTTAATGACATGTAAACTATCAGCACTGTACCTTTTAAATATTTGAAAGTAGTAATACTTGTTGCTATCCCATCTAGTATATGGTTGAATTGAGGTGATTTCTGGAACTTTCAATTAACCCTTTTCCATAATGACGCTTTCTCCACAGTTATAGAACTAATGTGATAGTGCTATGATCTACTGTCAATTATGACTCCACTCAACAGAGGCCAAAGAAATGACCATAGAATGGAATCCATGAATCCACTGAACTCTTCATGAGGTGACATATTTATTTTATTTTATTTTTATTGTTAAGATAAGGTTCTTTAATCTATTATTTATTAGGCCCCCACTATAAATGGAAATAATCACATTTTGAATTCCTTTAATTCTGAGTCAGGTCAAAACTTACATTCAATATATGTTGACAGATATGAGTATTTGTTTTCCAATTGAGTATCTGTTCTGATAAATATTTTTAGGTCTCTGGGGAAAAGATTAGGGTAACATTTAAAATATGTGTATGTGGTAGTGTTAGAGGGATTTTTCTGAAAGGAGACAGATTTCCCTTTCAATTGTTCTGTTCTGGGTCTGAGAATTCCAATTCTGAAGACTAAGGCAAGGATCATAACTTTCAATTAAATCAGCTGAAATCTGCTTTGTGCTTTCTGGG
Organism: Lontra canadensis; assembly: GCF_010015895.1. Taxonomy (NCBI): domain Eukaryota; kingdom Metazoa; phylum Chordata; class Mammalia; order Carnivora; family Mustelidae; genus Lontra; species Lontra canadensis. The sequence continues at coordinate 22,343,475 of NW_022631016.1, read as the reverse complement.
TTTTGTTATGCTTTGGTTATGTAAGATAAGGAAAATCCATGTTGCCAACTCATAATATTGACTTAAAAATCCTATTGTCTATTTGCTTGTACCATGGATTCTTATATATCAAAACTCCAATTTATTTTTTTTTTTTCAAATGCTGGAAATGGTGAATAAGCCAACAAATGTTATTTTTCTTCTACTTTATTCTAACCCACCACAGGGGGAAGATTCAGTGATTCTTATTCCACAGAATGCCATGGACTGTCACCAAGTCACTTAACACCAATAGTAGGGTTCTTGTTTGTCTATATGTGGACTGATTCAATTCCTGAATGTCACTCTGAACCTCTAAAATCTAAAGCTATTTTTTATTTGCCCATCCCCTTGGTTTTTGTTCCTTTAAGAACACAACCTGAGACAGGGAATTAAGTATAAGTAGTTTATTTGAGAGGTAAACTTAAAAACCTTCGGAGAGAAAGAGGAAGAAGTTTCATAGGCACACAAGAATTTCATGTATTTATACCTTAATAAAAATATTGCCATCATTGACAACTGTGAATAAATCCACTGGGAGCCTTATAAAGAGTCGTGAAGAATGAACCTCAAGATTGTTTCAATAATAAATTCATCGGGATTTTTATTTATTATTTTCCATCCCCCAGTGATTGATGTTTGTCAGGGAATTAAATCTCTGACATTTTTGGAATATCCTATGCAAAGAATGAGTGAACTCAGAGAGATACAGAAACTAGAGGTTATAAACTGTCAGCATCAATGGAAACTCTCCATCACGGATGAGCTAGGAAGAAAATATATGGGTAGACAGCGTTTGCAATGAGGCATTAGGGGAAATCTAGCATTGTCTACAGCTATTATACTTAAATATGCATGCAATACTCATAAATCTTTGTTGTTGAAATAGAAAATGACTGTAGCTAATTTCCACAAAAATAGGAATTTGACTGTATAAAGTAACTCAAATCACTAAGTTTGAGGAACACACAGACTTAGTCAGTGGGAATAAGTAGTAAGCCAGAACCCTTACTACTCTTTTCTCTCTCCTTCACTTTGTATCACAGTATAATAAATTCTACCAACCACAATAACCATGACTCCTTCCACTCTGACTTCTGGTTTAGTTAGAGGGTAGACAGAGTAAAAGGAAGTGATATTTATTTTCCTTTTTATCTCACAGCTCTCCTAAGGGTTGGTCTTTCTGAGTCATAGCTTGGGTTGGACAGCACCTCACACTCCCAATCTGTAACTCTTGTAGTGTTTAGAAAAAGTTTCCTCTCTATTTGAGTCAAGTTCTCCAGAGAAGCAGAACCAATAGTATGAGTGATAGATAGATACATGATAGATTTTTATCCATCTATCTATCATCTATCTATCTATCTATCTATCTATCTGCCATCTATCTTTTTCTATCTATTTCTCTATCCCTACTTGTACATTTAAAAATGGGGAGAGTGGGAAAATGAAATAAAAGTTTGTATTAGTAAAATAAAATGAAAATGACTCAAATGTCTCTCAAACTAGAATGGATAGATGGATTTAATGTCAATTATTATCTCTTATGTTCCTAAATCCAATTTGTCAAATGTTTTCCAAACAACTGAATATCACTTCTCTTTCATTTGGGAGAAAGTAATGTTTCCTGAAACTCATAGGTAGTAGGAGAGTTTAGGTAACATCTTTACACATATCCTGATGGATAGATCCTGACTAATGACCCAGTTATACTCCACCGATTGCATCCTTTGAATCTGTGCATTGCAAGGTAATCATGAAAGCCTCATCATTTAGAATTTTAATCCAAATGCTTATTGAAAGTTCTTTCCAAATTCTTTGCCTATAAATATGCATTCAGATAAGTGTAGGAAAGAGTAACTACTCAATGAACATTGATCCAAAAATACTTATTTTATCAATCTGGGCCCAATCAAGAGATAGGAACAACACAATAATTTGAAGAGGAAAAGTTTAATATAAATAACTGTAATATAACAAGAGATTAAAATAATGAAGGAACTGGCTAGTAAGAAGTAAAGGGAATGCTCAAGAATATAGGAACAACAGATATAAAGGGCAGTCACTACACCAAGCGAAAGCCTCATTTCTAAGGATGAGATTCAGACCTTTTAGAAAAGACACACCTGTGCCTCCGGGAGGACAAAGAAGTTCCTTTGGGGCCATGTCAATAAAAGTTGCTGGAAATTCTTCCTCTGAAACTTGTCAGAAATCTGCTCTCAATTGTACAAGAAGAACCTGTTAATGAGAAGTTCTTCTGGTGGTAATCTGCTATAATACCACCCAAATTGAAGTGCCAGGGGGAGCTGTTGGTAACTGGGTTTTGTTGGCTGCCATGCAATTCAAGAGCCAAGTACTGGAGAAGTTACTGTCACTGCAGGAGCTGGCTAGAGGCACTCTGCAACCAAACTGCCCGAATCAGGGTGCCAGAGTTTCTTTCTTGTTGGTCATTGTTGTGTTGTTGGTGCAAAACACTGCAGGATTTGTGCCCTGGGGGAGCTGGAGGCACTTATGGGGAAGCCATGCATGTTGTGGAATCTTGCCAAATGAGCCCACCAGAGCCAGAAGCAAAAGTCTTTTCTTCTAGGCCTCATAGCTCATGGCTACTCTCCACTGACACATTTTCATTGTCAGTTGTCAAAGAAAAAAACACTTAAAGGGTCAAATACATTTTACCAGAGCAGACAAAGAGTAAATTTAGGGCAAAGAAGCAATAAATTGATAACCAATATATATCTGTCTAAAAAGTGAAAGTAGATACTTTCAGCTATTTTTGAAATATCTTGTATAACATAGATCATCCATACGGTCCTTCCTAAAATTTAAAATTTTTCAATGTATTGTAAAAGTCATGGTTAATTTTATGCATCTAAATGAGAAAAGAGAAAAAAAAAACTACCATAAATGAAATGGAATACCTTTTCAAGTAGGACAATGGTAGTATTTAATTTTAAGAGGTATTAATGAATTCCACCTAAAGATATACTCCTACTGATTTTAAAATTGAACAAGTGAAGACAATTTGTTATATAACTTCAAGAATTGCATCTCTTTAACCAGTACATTCTTAGTCCTTGAAAGAAGTTTTGTATTTGAAGAGATTGATGTATTTTGACACCTTTCAAATATTTGAAGACATTTACTAAATATAATATGGCAGAGGGTACTTGTCACAATTATTCCTGAGTTAAATCAGGAACACTGACTCTCCTTCAATCAAATTAGACTAACAAAGACTACTGAGTCCAACAGTTAGCAAGTCCAACAGTTGAGCACAATCACTAAAAATCAGTCTCCATAAGAGAAGAAAATACAGACAAATATTTCTTTCTATAAGAGGGATGCTAGTTTTTTGTTATTTATTTATTTATTTATTTATTTATTTTTTGGATGTATAAAAGGTAAGTTTTATCTTTTAAATATATAGTGGTGTTGAAGCATATGATTATTTTATAAATGGTATAATCTTTTAAATCGGTGTATTTTTTTAAAGATTTTATTTATTTATTTGACAGACAGATCACAAGTAGGCAGAGAGACAGGCAGAGAGAGAGGAGAAAGCAGGATCCCCACAGAGCAGAGAGCCTGATGTGGGACTCTATCCCACATCCCCGAGATCATGACCTGGGCTGAAGGCAAAGGCTTTAACCCACTTAGCCACCCAGGTGCTCCTAAATCTGTAAATATTTTAATATAAGATGCAGAACAAACACAGTATTATTTTACGTTCACTAAAAATACATGCCAATTCTATTGTATCCTCAGAAATTTTACTGCAGACATTTAAATTTTTCATTACAATTTATCTTTTTATGAAATTAACAGTCAGTGGCTCACAAACTTTGGCATTCATCACAATTTATTGCAAGACTCAGAAGGCTACAGAATTATGATTCAAGAAATGGATATTAACAGAACAAAGTTATTAACATATATCTTTGTGTATATTTTACCCTGAGTTATATACTCATATATGTTGAATATGAATTTAAATGTATTCTAGAACAACTTACCTTCCAACTTCCTTAGATGAACAAATCCAATTTTTTACTTCAATAACTACCTTAGCCTGAAAATACTCTAAGTCACATAAATATTTTTCATATTACCTAAAAAATTAAAATAATATTGTGATATAACTAGAGTGGCCATGTAACAGATTGTCCAAATGAATTTTTATTACTCTGTGTGTGTGTGTGTGTGTGCGTATGTATATGGTGACACTATAATCTTGACACTGAGTGTAAATTAGGACTTCCTTAGACATCCTAGATGTTCGATCGTTCTGGCTTTTAATTCTATTGATATGAATCCTCTTTTTTTGTTTTTGTTCTATTATTTTTTGTTCATTGTTTTTAAAATTAGCTATGTTCTATTTTAGACTCAAGGTAATTTAAAAATGAAAACTTCTAGATTGTTCTAAGGTTGTGGATTACAGAAAATGTGTCTATAATAAAAATTTTAAATTTTCTACTCTGCTACTTTAATAATAAAACAATTATTTTATTATAGGATGAGGATATCATATATATTTTTTTATTAATTTGTGACTGAATCAGATGCTGAATCAGTCAAAATCCTGGCAGAAACAAGATGACACACACAAATTTGTAAATGAGTAGTGTTTATTGAAGACATGGTTGCAAAGGTGTGGGTAGAGGTAAGGGAACCAGGTAAAGATAGTGAAGCTGACAGCATCTAGCAATACTGGGGAACTGTTGCCATCTTTAGGACGAGAGGTAACTGTTGCCATCTTTAGGACGAGAGGAAAGGAGCAATAAGGATAAATACCCTGAGCTACCTTTTCTCTTTCCTTCTCATCTCTTGTTATTTATTAACTAACATCAACTGGAAGAGAGGGCAAAAGAGACCAGATGGGACACTGTGATGATATAAGCTATGACATCATCTGCTCAGGGTATAAAGAAAAATAAAAACAGGTAAATGTTATATTTGGAGGACAAAACAGAGAATATTCAATGCACACGCTAAAATGGGGCACCTTGTTCTCAAAAAACAGACAAATAAACAAAAAACCCTGGATTTAATTGTCCTGATTCAGATTTATAAACTGCGATAATCCTTTAACCTAAAAAATCAAGATGGCATATCTATTTTCTAGTGTTTTGGGGTTGACATGTAAAATTAACTACTTTGGCTATTTGCTTAACTAATTTCACTTTATTTTATAATCTATCACAGTTTTCTCAAGTTGTTGCAACTGTAAGGCTTCATCAGAAAAATGCCCATGACTGAATCTAATGAGACTCAGACAGCAGAAAGCTTAGGGATGCCTTGCATTCATTAAGACCAGTGGCCTAGGTCACTGGAAAAATGAAGTATAAAGAAGACATCAGGAAGAACAAGCAGAAAATATCCGGCATCCCGGATGATATGTATTATAACTCCTATTTTAGAATTCCTATTAATAAAGTGATATTGAAATGTGGTGCTTTTCCTAAAAAATGTCATAATTTTCCAGAGAAAGAAATCTGCTGGAGAGCCTAATAATACTCTCACATTAGACCATGACAAAACCATGTGTCCTCAAAAATAGAAGGGAGAGAAATCTGATAGGGAGTGATGTGGAAACATTGGAAGTTGGAGACGAATAAATCTAAAATTAAAGAAGATATCCAAATTCATTTTAATAAATACCCATTATTATGACAGGTAATTTCAAGACATGTCTCTTGTAAAAATTTGATGGACACTCAAAGTTATCAGAGTTAGTTTCAACTATGTTCATGAATGAAATTCTAGACCTTGACAAAGTTAAATGACCTCTAACTTCTGGCCCAAGATTACTTTTTAAAGTAATCTTGAAAATCTTTTGCATTTCTGTGCTGTAATACTGGGACTTCTCATTTTTTAGATGTTTTAAAAATCATACTGTTGAATTAATACGTTATTTTGAAGCAACATTTCTTTATCAGGGAGGAACTTAATATCCATCTTATTTTAGGAGCAATGTATGTATACACTTATAAATTATTATGAAGATGTAAAGAATGCAAAACAGAAAGCTATGTAATGTTTAATATGAGGTGAAGATGAATATCAGGAAAATAAAATTTTCATCACATTGGGTTTTTGTCCAGGCATTAGTCTTAAAAGTATTACCAGTAGTTGGATACTCTAGTTAAAAGTCTGAAATTAAAATGAGACAAGGGATGGTTGATTTCATTACATTAGATTCTCTCTACACTTCTGTTGACTTAACATCTGGATATATATATTTATTATATATTTTATGCATAATTTCATTGCCTATATATATTTAATAATGCAAAATAGATTTATTTGTGTACACAATGAGGATTTGAAATGCAATCTTCTATAAAATGGAGAAGAACAAGATTTTGAAGTAGCCGACACTACAGTAGGAGAACATCTGGTGTTGCCTTCAAATGTTAAGTCTCTTTGCCTGATGCTTGAGTAGACTTTTCAAACATATATGTGTGTATATCTGGTATAACAGATATATATTAAAAACAACTGCTTGATATTATAGCTCCAGGAGTAGTTATTTAGTTCTTTAGCACATTATAAAATTCAGAATTATTTTGCATTCTATGAAAAAATAAAAATCAACAATGACAAGAGGATAATATATTAGTTTCTAAATTGTTTCAAAAATATAATATCTATTTTAATTTTTTGTGTAAGTAAAATAAATAGACTTGAAAAAGTCCTAGATGTATTTTCTTCACAGATAATATATTAAACTAAAAAAAAAAAAATCACAGTTAATGCAGCACCTGAGTGGCTCATTTGGTTGAGCATCCCACTTGATCTTGATTTTGGCTCAGGTCATGGTCTCAGGGTTGTGGGATCAAGCTCTGGGTTGGGCTCCAAGCTCAATGCAGAGTCTGCTTAGAATTCTCTCTCTCCCTTTCCCTTTGCCCCTCTCCTCCCAAAGTAAATAAATAAATCTTTTAAAAAACGCTTTAAAAAAATAATCACAGTTAATCTGGAGAACCTGTACATGATTGAAGTATTCTGCTATGAGATTTCAATATCCCACTAATATCAGAATTAACATTTCCATTTTTAAATGTCAGAAATTTTTATATTAAAATGTTTAAATTAAAAAGGTGGTTTAAAAACATTTCTCTGGCTTCAGTTTGATTGCTGATCTGCAAAGAAAGGAGTGCCTAGGTGCCTAGTAATGAGACAGAGCAAAAATATAATTAAAACACACACAGGATGATGAATCTTTTTTTTTCTAAAATAGAAAAACATACAAATAAGTATATATATTTTTAAATGCTTTAATTTAATTTCTAATATTTTATTAGATGTAGTGGAATAATTCATTAAGTTGAATATTCTTATTCCATTGAGTGAATTTTGGGAAAATAAAACCTTTTGTAAAATCATTTTAAATTAAAAAATCGTTAAAAACTTAAAGAAATAAGCCTTTTATAAAAAGAAAACTACATAATGAGAAAAAAATAAATACATAGTTAGATATAATATTCAAAAGTAGGTAAACTGAAATTTTACATCTTTGAATACCCATCACATCAAAAGTTTTAGACTCCCTTATACATCATCTCAGATTTAGTTGATTAAATGTAGTCTATTCCCATCTGACACATAAAAATGACTACATACATACACATTCAAGAATATTCACATTAAATTATTATATTACATATAGTAAGTACATGATTACTTATTTATTAAATCAAAAATAAGTACATGAGTAAATAAGAACAACTAAGCAAATAAAATTGAGGAAAATTTATGCCATTCAGTTTAATATACTACTTTCTAAACCAAACATGAAATCTACAGTAATTTTATTTCACATTCCTTTTTTGAATAATGTTTAAATTACATAAATTTTTGTGACTTTGTAAGGGGAAATTATATTTTTAAATTTTTTATAACTCTTTTTTTAAGATTTTATTTATTTATTTGATGCAAAGAGAGAGAGAGCAAGAGAGGGAATACAAGCAGGGGGAGTGGGAGAGGAAGAAGCAGGCTTCCCACCCAACAGAAAGCCCTTGTGGGGCTTGATCTCAGGGCCCTGGGATTATGACCTAAGCCGAAGGCGGGCGTTTAACAACTGAGACACCCAGGTGCCCCAGGAAAGAATATTTTAAACAGATTCCCAAGTCTAGCAAATTCACATAAGTGGTTTAATTCATTTCTTTATTTGTCCCACTCTGGAGACAACATAACTTGGGAGAAAGTGAAATTTAGTTCAGATAGAGCTCATACTGATTCATGTGATGGTGGGCAATTACTCTGAATCCCAGAGTACCAGTCCTTAAAATTGGAACAAATGATAAAATTTGATGTAATATTCCTGCAGTGAAGCATGAATTTTCACACCAAGAGGTATAAATTAAGATTCTAAAAAGGATTTGATTAAACTCGGTGAGGTCTTCTTGCCGAATGGAAATTTAGGTTGTTATAGAGCTTGAAGTCTGGAATTATGATGCCGCCAGCTTTGGTTTTCTTTTTCAATATTCCTTTGGCTATTCGGGGTCTTTTCCAGTTCCATATAAATTTTAGGATTATTTGTTCCATTTCTTTGAAAAAAGTTCATGGTAATTTGATAAGGATTGCATTAAATGTGTAGATTGCTCTAGGTAGCATAAACATTTTCACAATATTTGGTCTTCTAATCCATGAGCATGGAACATTCTTCCATTCCTTTGTGTCTTCCTCAATTTCTTTCATGAGTACTTTATAGTTTTCTGAGTACAGATTCTTTGCCTCTTTGGTTAGGCTTATTCCTGGGTATCTTATGGTTTGGGATGCAATTGTAAATGGGATTGATTCCTTAATTTCACTTCTGTCTTGTTGTTGGTGTATAGAAATGCAACTGTTTCTGTCTATTGATTTTATACCTGACACTTTACTGAATTTCTATATGCGTTCTAGCAGTTTTGGAGTGGAGTTTTTTTGGGTTTTCCACATAAAGTATCATATCATCTGCAAAGAGTGAGAGTTTGACTTTTTCTTTGCTGATTCAGATGCCTTTTATTTCTTTGTTGTCTGATTACTGAGGCTAGGACTTCTAGTACTATGTCGAACAGCGATCGTGATAGACATCCCTGCTGTGTTCCTGGTCTTAGGGTCAGGAACCTTAGGGGAAAAGATTTCAGTTTTACCCCATCGAGAATGATACTTGCTGTGGGGTTCTCATGCATGGCTTCTATGATTTTGAGGTATGTTTCCTCCATCTCTACACTGTGAAGAGTTTTAATCAAGAAAGGATGTTATACTTTGTCAAATATTTTTTCTGCATCAGTCAAGAGGATCAAATGGCTCTTGTCCTTTCTTTTATTTATATAGTGTATCACATTGATTGGTTTGCAGTTGTTGAACCACCCTGGCAACCCAGGAATAAATTTTACTTGGTCATGGTGAATAATCCTTTTAATGTACTGTTGGATCCTCTTGGCTAGTATTTTGATGAGGATTTTTGCATCCATGTTCATCAGGGATATTGGTCTGTAATTCTCCTTTTTGATGGGGTCTTTGTTTGGTTTTGGGATCAAGGTAATGCTGGCCTCATAAAATGAGTTGGGAATTTTCCTTCCATTTCTATTTTTTTGGAACAGATCCAGGAAAATAGGTATTAATTCTTCTTTAAATGTTGGTAGAATTCCCCCTGGGAAGCCATCTAGCCCTGGGCTCTTGTTTGTTGGGAGATTTTTGATTACTTCTTCAATCTCCTTACTGGTTATGGGTCTGTTCAGGTTTTATGCTAAGCAAAATAAGCCAATGAGATAAAGAAAATTGTCATATGATCTCACTGACATAAGGAATTTGAGAAACAAGAGAGAGGATCACAGGGGAAGGGAGGGAGAAATGAAACAAGATGAAACCAGAGAGGGAGATAAACCATAAGAGACTCTTAATCTCAGGAAATAAACTGAGTATTTCTGAAGGGGAGGAGATGGGAGGGATGGGGTATCTGGGTGATGGACACGGGGGAGGGTATGTGCTATGGTGAGTGCTGTGAATTGTATAAGACTGATGAATCACAGACCTGTACCCCTGAAACAAATAATATATTACATGTTAATAAAAAGTAATAATAATTGGGGTGAGGAGTCAAGGTGGCAGAGAAGTAGCAGGCTGAGACTACATCAGGTAGGAGGAGATCAGCTAGATAGCTTATCAATCCATTGCGAACACCTACAAATCCAACAGGAGATGGAAGAGAAGAACAGCAACAATTCTAGAAACAGAAAATCGACCACTTTCTGAAAGGTAGGGCCGGCAGAGAAGTGAATCCAAAGTGGCGAGAAGATAGACCACGGGGGGAGAGGCAGGCTCCCGGCAACTGGTGGAGCAACGGAGCACAAAATCAGGACTTTTAAAAGTCTGCTCCATTGAGGGACATTGCTCCAGAGGCTAAACTGCAGTGAAGCTCATGTGGGATCAGCGTGGCCCCAGGTCCCGTGGGGTCACAGAAGGATCGGGGGTGTCTGACTGTCTCAGAGATCACAGGTATTAGAGCAGGGAAGTCAGCTACAGAGACAGAGCTGAGGAGTGATCTCTCAGCTCGGGGTTACCTTGAACTGGTCGCAGGCTGGGTGAGCTCGGAGAGCAGCCAGAGGCCAGGGACATGGGAGTGAATGAGCACTTGTCTCTGAGGGTGCACTGAGGAGTGGGGCCCCGAGTTCTCAGCATCTCTGGGCCTGAGATTGGGAGGCCGCCATTTTCATTCCCATCTTCCGGAACTCTATGGAAAGTGTTCAGGGAACAAAAGCTCCTGAAAGTGAACCCAACCAGATTACTTAGCCTGGCCCCTGGTAAGGGCAGTGCAATTCCACCTGGGGCAAAGACACTTGAGAATCACTACAACAGGCCCCTCCCCCAGAAGACCAACAAGAAATCCAGCCAAGACCAAGTTCACGTACCAAGGAGAACAGCAGAATTCCAGAGGAGGAGAAAACAAAGCATGGAATTCATGGCTTTCTCCCCATGATTCCTTAGTCTTGCAGTTAATTTATTTTTTTTTAATTTTATGTTTTTTTCTTCTTCTAATTTTTTTTAACTTTTACCCTTTCCTCTTTTAATATTTTTAAACTAGTTTATCTTAACAATACCTTTCATAAAAAAAGTAATAATAATCTCTTTTGAACCTTCATTATTATAGTCATATTTTATCCTTCATTGTATCTAACTTTATTTTTTGTATACACATAGGGTTTTTTCTTCTAAAAAATTTGGGGTACAACTTCTTCTAATATATCAAAATATGCCCTAAATCTAGCTCTGGGCTTGTTCTAGTCTCCAGCCCGAGCAAAATCTCTCCACTTTGTTTTTCTTTATTCTCCCAACGAACTTACTTTATCAACTCCTTTTTTAGAAATTAAAAAAAATTTTTTTTTCATCTTTATAGGCATATTCCATCCCTTCATTGTGTTTACCCTTATACATGTTTATTATTCTTTAAAATTTTGGGAGGTAGTTTCACTAAGAGACCAAATACTCTCAAAATTAAGTGGGTGACCCTGTTCTAGTCACCAGTATAATATATATATATATTTTTTTCTCTTTTATATTTTTTAAAATTTGTTTTCTTTTTTTTTTTTTTTTTCCTGAACGTCGTTTTATCCCCTTTCTCCCCCCCATTATTTGAGGTCTCTTCTGATTTGGCTAAAGAACATTTTCCTGGGGTCTTTGCCACCCTTTTAGTATTTTATTTGCTCCTTCATATATTCTTATCTGGACAAAATGACAAGGTGGGAAACTCACCACAAAAAAAAAAAAAAAAAAAAAAAGAAAAAAGAAAAGAACAAGATGTAATACCAAAGGCTAGGGACCTAATCAATACGGACACTGGTAATATGTCAGATCTAGAGTTCAGAATGATGATTCTCAAGGTTCTAGCCAGGCTCGAAAAAGGCATGGAAGATATTAGAGAAACCCTCTCTGGAGAGATAAAAGCACTTTCTGGAGAAATAAAAGAAATAAAATCTAACCAAGTTGAAATCAAAAAAGCTATTAATGAAGTGCAATAAAAAATGGAGGGTCTTACTGCTAGGATAAATGAGGCAGAAGAAAGAATTAGCGATATAGAAGACCAAAGGGCAGAGAATAAAGAAGCTGAGCAAAAGAGAGACAAACAAATACTGTACCACAAGGGGAGAATTTGAGAGATAACTGACACCATAAGACGAAAAACATTAGAATAATTGGGATTCCAGAAGAAGATGAAAGAGAGAGGGGAGCAGAAGGTATATTGGAGAGAATTATTGTAGAGAATTTCCCTAATATGGCAAAGGGAACAAGCATCAAAATCCAGGAGGTGCAGAGAACCCACCCTCAAAATCAATAAGAATAGATCCACACCGCATCACCTGATAGTAAAATTTACAAGTCTTAGCGACAAAGAGAAAATCCTGAAAGCAGCCCGGGAAAAGAAGTCTGTAACATACAATGCTAAATATTAGATTGGCAGTGGACTTATCCACAGAGACCTGGCAGGTCAGAAAGAACTGGCATGATAAATTCAGAGCAATAAACGAGAAAAACATGCAGCCAAGAATACTATATCCAGCTAGGCTATCATTAAAAATAGAAGGAGAGAAAGAAAGCTTCCAGGACAAACAAAAACTGAAATAATTTGCAAACACCAAACCAGCTCTATAGGGAATTTTGAAAGGGTTCCTCTAAGCAAAGAGAGACTCTAAAAGTAGTAGATCAGAAAGGAACAGAGACAATATACAGTAGCAGTCACCTTACAGGCAATACAATGGCACTAAACTCATATCTCTCAATAGGTTACCCTGAATGTTAATGGGCTAAATGCCCCAATTAAAAGACACAGGGTATCAGAATGGATAAAAAAACAAAACCCATCTATATGTTGCCTACAAGAAACTCATTTTAGACCTGAAGACACCTCCAGATTTAAAGTGAGGGGGTGGAAAACAATGTACCATGCTAATGGACATCCAAAGAAGGCTGGGGTGGCAATCCTTATATCAGATCAATTAGATTTTAAGCCAAAGACTATAACAAAAGATGAGGAAGGACACTATATCATACTCAAAGGATCTGTCCAAGAAGAAGACCTAGCAATTTTAAATATCTATGCCCCTAACATGGGAGCAGCCAACTATATAAACCAATTAATAACAAAATCAAAGAAACACATTGACTATAATACAATAATAGTAGGGGACTTTAGCACTCCCCTCACGGAAATGGACAGATCATCCAAACAAAAGATCAACAAGGAAATAAAGGCCTTAAATGACACACTGGACCAGATGGACATAACAGATATATTCAGAACATTCCATCCCAAAGCAACAGAATACACATTCTTCTCTAGTGTGCATGGAACATTCTCCAGAATAGATCAGATCCTGGGTCACAAATCAGGTCTCAACCGGTATCAAAAGACTGGGATCATTCCCTGCATATTTTCAGACCACAATGCTCTGAAGCTAAAACTCAATCACAAGAGAAAATTTGGAAAGAACCCAAATACATGGAGACTAAACAGCATCCTTTTAAAGAATGTATGGTTCAACCAAGAAATTAAGGAAGAATTGAAAAATTCATGGAAACAAATGATAATGAAAACACAACTGTTCAAAATCTGTGGGACACAGCAAAGGAAGTCCTGTGAGGAAAATATATAGCAGTACAAGCCTTTCTCAAGAAACAAGAAAGGTCTCAAATACACAATCTAACTCTACACCTAAAGGAGCTAGAGAAAGAACAACAAAGAAAGCCTAAACCCAGCAGAAGAGAAATCATAATGATCAGAGCAGAAATCAATGAAGTAGAAACCAAAAAAACAATAGAACAAATCAACAAAACTGGGAGCTGGTTCTTAGAAAGAATTAATAAGATTGATAAACCCATGGCCAGACTTATCAAAAAGAAAAGAGAAATGACCCAAATAAATAAAATCATGAATGAAAGAGGAGATATCACAACCAACACCAAAGAAATACAAACAATTATAAGAACATACTATGAGCAACTCAATGCAAACAAATTTGACAATCTGGAAGAAATGGATGCATTCCTGGATACATATAAACTACCAGAACTGAACCATAAAGAAATAGAAAACCTGACAAGACTTATAACCAGTAAGGAGATTGAAACAGTCATCAAAAATCTCCAAACAAACACAAGCCCAGAGCCAGACGGCTCCCAGGGGAATTCTATCAAACATTTAAAGAAGAATTAATACCTATTCTCCCGAAACTGTTCCAAAAAATAGAAATGGAAGGAAAACTTCCAAACTCATTTTATGAAGCCAGCATCACCTTGATCCCCAAACCAGAAAAGGATCCCATCAAAAAAGAGAATTACAGACCAATATCCTTGATGAACACAGATGGAAAAATTCTCACCAAAATACTAGCCAATAGGATCCAACAGTACATTAAAAGGATTATTCACCACAACGAAGTGGGATTTATTCCAGGGCTACAAGGTTGGTTCAACATCCGCAAATCAATCAATGTGATACAATACATTAATAAAAGAAAGAACAAGAACCATATGATACTCTCCATAGATGCTGAAAAAGCATTTGACAAAGTACAGCATCCCTTCCTGATCAAAACTCTTCAAAGTGTAGAGAGAGAGGGCACATACCTCAATATTATCAAAGCCATCTATGAAAAACCCACCACAAATATCATTCTCAATGGAAAAAAACTGAAAGCTTTTCTGCTAAGGTCAGGAACACAGCAGGGATGTCCATTATCACCACTGCTATTCAACAAAGTATTAGAAGTCCTAGCCTCAGCAATCAGACAACAAAAAGAAACTAAAGGCATCCAAATCATCAAAGAAGAAGTCAAACTATCACTTTTTGCAGATGATATGATACTATACGTGGAAAACCCAAAAGGCCCCACTCCAAAACTGCTAGAACTTGTGCAGGAATTCAGTAAAGTGTCAGGATATAAAATTAATGCACAGAAATCAGTTGCGTTTCTCTACGCCAACAACAGGACAGAAGAAAGAGAAACTAAGGTGTCAATCCCATTTATAGTTGCACCCAAAACCATAAGATCTAGGAATAAACCTAACCAAAGAGGCAAAGAATCTATACTCAGAAAACTATAAAGTACTCATGAAAGAAATTGAGGAAGACACAAAGAAATGGAAAAATGTTCCATGCTCCTGGATTAGAAGAACAGATATTGTGAAAATGTCTAGGCTACCTAAAGCAATCTATACATCTAATGCAATCCCTACCAAAATCCCATCCATTTTTTTTCAAAGAAATGGAACAAGTAATCCTAAAATTTATATGGAACCAGAAAAGACCTTGATTAGCCAAA